>NC_139990.1:69614395-69897555 GCF_964263955.1 Coregonus lavaretus
GATGACAATGCAATATATAAAAGACCATAAATACACAACTTGAAGAAACCAAATATTTAGCCATGGAGCACATTCTGATTGGCCAGTGAGAGGCCAAGCCTCGACACCCACAACATGTTTTATTCATCAAATAAATGGCGCCACCGCCAGCTACTGCATCCATAATTCCAGTTGTGAAAATAGCAAATATTTCTGACATACCCCTGAACTAAGAGCTAAGATTTACCATTGCGTTAGTTTTGTTAAAATAGAGCCCTTATAAAAAAAGGTGCTACATAGAACCAGAAAGGGTTCAGCAGATGAAAAGATCCCATGTAGAACCCTAAATCTCCACAAAGAACCATTTGAGAACCCTTTTTCTAAGTGTGTGCATGTACCACCCCTGTCCTCAGATCAGATTCCCTTCTCCCCCTCCTTTCCCAGCCAAGGCCATTTACACGTTGCTTATATCAGCACCCACGCACACACCGTGTCCCTCCCTCACACTTACCCTTCTGACCCCTCTCTCTCTCCCCAAGTCCCAGCCGTGAGTTAGTCATCCTAGCCCCAGGCCAGCCCAGAGCGCTCTGCTAAAGCTATTCCAGTGCGTAAGGAGTAGTGCTGTCTGTGTGAGGCCTTGACCCCGTAGGTTTAGAGTCTCTCTCTCTCTCTCTCTCTCTCTCTCTCTCTCTCTCTCTCTCTCTCTCTCTCTCTCTCTCTCTCTCTCTCTCTCAGCCTCCAGGGAGAGGCAGGCCCATACCTAAGCAGATGTGTTTCCCAGCTGGGAGGCTCTCTCCTTAGGTGCCCCACCACCATCTGTCCAGCTGGGACTGGAGACAGCACACCTCCTGGAGATGTATAGTAGTGTCCCAGCACCCTAACTACTGAAACAGGGTCTGATATGTCTACATCCACAGGTAAAGGTTAGAGGTGATCTTAGATCTGTAGTCAAGGCAGGGGTGGAAAGTATGGAGTAAGTAGAAGACGACCCCTAACCATGGCCCCTAACCACTGACTGATACAGGGTCAGATATTTGTTAATCCACCGACCACATTTTGGTAAAGGTTAGAGGTAATCTGATCCTAGATAAGTGGTTAATGACAACATCTACCATGAGGAAGCCTGATCCCAGATCTGTTAATGCTGTCTCGCCATCTCCTGGTTCCTCCTGGTTCATTGTCTTGCCAAACATGACAACTACCATTGAAGTTGGCTAAACAGCACAAACTGATCTGGAACAGGGTTAAGGTTGTGGGTGGTTGAGGTGGGTGGCTTTTGGAGGCAGGGCCCAGGGTGGTCCATCCATCCAGGCTGGAGTCCCTGGTTCCTGTGTTGTGGGACCAGGGGGGAACCAGTGTGAGCCTGTGAGGACCAAGAGGGGTTGTGTGTGGAGAGCCCAGCCCAGGAGTAGACAGCCTGCCCAAGCCAGCCAGCCCTCCCCTCAGCCCCCGCGAACACTGACACTAATTGAGGGGCCATGAATTATAGATGAATTCTGTGGTGAATTCTCCCTCTCTCTCTCTCTCTACTCTCCCTTGCTCCCTCCTTCACTTGCCTGCTTCAGTGACTCGATCAGGCGGCAGACACAGCGTTGGCATGCACATGTATGCTCCAGTGCACTATGGACCTCCAGTGGGGGGTTATGGATATCAGAGAGGGTCAGGCAGAGATGTTTGGGGGGGGGGGCAAAGGTGTAGCTGGTCACAGCTAGAGAGAGAGAGAGAGAGAGAGAGTCAAGGAGAGAGGACAAAGAAAGTGTTTCAAGTTGCTTGCTCTTTCCCAACAATGCAGTAGTACTATAAAACATGAATTAAAATGTCAAGTAGAACAAAAACACAGCAGAAATAGAAATAAGAAGAACAGAGAAAGTAAGTAAGCTATATACAGGGACACCATATTTACAATGTGCAGGGATACTGGAGTGGTAGGGTTAGATATGTATAGGGGTAAGGTGATTAGGCATCAGGATATACGATAAACAGAGTAGCAGCAAGGTGTATGATGATTGTATGTGAGTGTGTGTGCGTGTGTGTAGAATCAGTATGAATGTGTGTTATGTGTGTGTGAGCAAATTAAGTGTGTGTGTGTGTGTGTGTGTGGTGTGTTGGAGTGTCAGTGTGAGTGTGTGTGAGTGAGTGTGTAGAATGTGCATAGATAAAAATTGAAGGGTCAATGCAGTCCGTGTGGCCATTTTGTCAGCTATTTAGCAGTCTTATGGCTTGGGATAGAAGCTGTTCAGGAGTCTGTTGGTGCCAGACTTGATGCTCCGGTACCGCTTGCCGTGCAGAAGCAGCGAGAACAGTCTATGGCTTGGGTGGTGGTTCCTTTCACACTGCCTGATATAGAGGTCCTGGGTGTGAAGAAGCTCGGCCCCAGTGACGCACCACCCTCTGTAGTGCCATGTGGTCAGGGGTGGCGCAGTTGCCATACCAAGCGGTGATGCAGCAAGTCAAGATGCTCTCAATGGTGCAGCTGTAGAACTTTTTGAGGATTTGAGGGCCCATGCCAAATCGGTGCTGTCGCGTCGTCTTCACGACTGTTTGCGTATGTGTGGATCGTTTTAAGTCTTTAGTGATTTGGACACCGAGGAACATGAAGCTCTCGACCTGCTTCACTGCATCCCCGTTGATGTGGATGGGGGCTCGCTCACCCCCCATTTCCTGTAGTCCATATCATCTCCTTGGTATTACTGACGTTGAGGGAGAGGTTGTTTTCCTGGCACCACTGCCAGGTCACTGACCTCCTCCCTATAGGCTGTCTCATCGTTGCCGGTGATTAGGCCTACTACCGTCGTGTCATCAGCAAACATGATGATGGTGTTGGAGTCATGCACGGCCATGCAGTCGTTGGTGAACAGGGAGTACAGGAGGGGACTAAGCACAATCCCCTGTGGGGCCCCCGTGTTGAGGGTCAGCGTGGCGGAGGTAATGTTGCCTACCCTCACCCCCTGGGTTGGCCGTCAGGAAGTCCAGCTCACCCCCTGGGGTTGGCCCGTCAGGAAGTCCAGGATCCAGTTGCAGAGGGAGGTGTTCAGTCCCAGGGTCCCAAGCTTGGTGACGAATGCTGAGCTGTAGTCAATGAACAGCATTCTCACATAGCTATTCCTCTTAGGTGGGTGAGGGCAGTGTGGAATGCAATTGAGATTGCATCGTCTATGGATCTGTTGGGGCGGTATGCAAATTGGAGTGGGTCTAGGGTGTCTGGGATGATGCCGTTGATGTGTGACATAGCCAGCCTTTCAAAGCCCTTCATGATTACAGATGTGAGTGCTACAAGGTGGAAGTCATTGTGGCAGGCAGCCTAGAGTTCTTGGGAACAGGAATGATGGTGGTCAGTTTGAGAAACGTGGGGATTACAGACTGGGACAAGGAGAGGTTGAAAATGACCATGAATATACCTGCCAGCTGTTCTGTGCATGCTCTGAGAATGCGCCCTGGAATACCGTCAGGCCCCGCAGCCTTACGAGTGTTGACCTGATTATAAACCTTACTCACGTCGGTCTCGGAGAACGATTTCCCAGTTCCCTGGGTCAGCAAGGGCCCTGATGCACGACTCGGTGTTGTTTTGTCGAAGCGAGCATAAAAGGTGGTTAGCTCGTCGATGCTATCGGCGGAGTCCCAGAACGTATTACAGTCAGCTCTGGCAAAGCAGCCTTATAGCATAGCTAGGGGCATGGGTCTTCAGAGGCATATTAACATCACTATGTCTCTGGCGAATATTTCTCTCTTTCTCTCTGTCTCCATCTCCATCACCCTTCACCCTCTCTCACCCCCCTCTATCTCTCTCTCTCTCCCTCCCTCCCTCTCTCCTTCCTGTCTTTCTAGTCCCAGCTGAATGCTGCTTACCATCAGCAATTTGGCTTGGCTGTCACTTGTTTCCTTGTTTACTCCATTGGCTCGCACTCAAGTGGGAAATCACAAGTGTGTGTGAGGGTGTACTTGTGTGTGTACAGTAGAATTGAAGGGTTTGCATAGCTCATATTGAGGCCCATACTGTTGGTGTTTTTATTTCTTGTACATTGAAAGGTCATCCATTGATTCTTAGTCCTGTTCAAAATGATAAATTAATAGTTTATAAAAGAGTGACCAAAACAATTATTAACCAGAGCCTATAACTATTAGTCCATTGTATTTTCTATAGAGACTTTAAATCGTATTATCTGTATCAACTGCCTCTGCAATACATTGTCTCGCAAATGTCTCATGGACAGAATCCAAGAGTGTACTTCTCCACAACTCTTTCTTACCTTTCCTTCAGATGACTAGTGAGGCTATACAGAGAGAGAGAGAAAGATACGGGGAGTGAGAGGAGAAAAATAGTTATTTGTGTGCCCTTGCATTTGTGCATGTAGTGTGAATGTACAAGTCTAAGTGGCTGGTGTTACACTATGTCCTTCTCTCTCGTCTCTTGCACTCCCTCTCCCTAAAGCACTAAAGTCCACAAACGAAGGTTAAAGGTGAGAGGAGGAGAGCGCGTAAATGCAAGAAGGAATTATACAATGAGCAAAGTGATGATGCTGTATGTGGCTTCTATGAAAGTTGAAAGTGAACTGTGTGTGCTGGTGATCAGGGGTCTATTCATTCCACCGATTCTGTTGCAATACGTTTCTTAAACGGAAGAAAACTGAATGAAATGGGGAGGGACATACCGGAATTTGTCCAATAGAAACTCTCGTTTTAGTTGCAATACAGCTGTTTGGACTAATGATTACACCCCAGATCAGCTAGATGCAGGCAAGAATGTGCAAGGCGGTATTGAATGTGTCACTGTCTGTCTACATGATTACTCCCATTTGTCTCTCGACCTGTGCGCCTACGTTATATAAACTTTCATTTGTAGGCTAGGTTGTAGCAACCTCATGATGGGTATAAGCAGTCCTTCATTTGAGCCAGATCCTGCCGGAACAGGATCTGGCACTTCTCCGTTTTGGACTGATTCGTTCCGGAACCTATTTGGCTGGATCCAGTACCTCTCGTGGCATGAAAAAGAAATGTCACTTCTGCAGTGTACAAATTTGAATAAAAGAGAGCAAAGTTCATTCGAGATGCCTTTTTGTTAATTCTCCTGCCGGGTCTGATATTCTAAGAGTTGATTCGGGTTGGGCCGGCTACCAAAATATTTGAATATCTTTATAAAGCAAAACAAGAGAGAGATAGGCTTTTGGCATGAGCGCATCGGCCATCACCAGCGAGTGAGCTGCTCATCATTGGCTGAGTCACTGAAACTGGAAAGCATTTTTAGGACTATAATTTCCTCCTCATATTGTAGCCTACAATATGTGTCTCCACAGACTTAGGCCTAGGCTATTGATGGATTCAAGACAAGGTCGTTTTTATTCATCTCAGATTTTCAGTTTGTCAGTGTCAAAGCAGCATGTCATTTCGATGATTTGTGTGGTATTAAAAAATATTCCGCCAAAGTCTCCAGTCGTGTAAAATGATGTAGAATTGCATACCTCAGAGCTCCCCAGGTCACCCCCCTCTCGCACTCACTTTTTGTTCCGGCACCTCCCGATTTACAAATTAAGCACTGGGTATAGGGCAAATTCAAGTATCATGTAGTAGTCTAATCCTATCGATGTTACATTGAGCTGAGTGAATGGAATATGAATGACAATCATCCAATATGCTGTAATAGCAATGAGGCCATGCTCATGAAAAAAATGTTGTCCTCCGTAATCGTAAACGGCACCAACCGCCACTGACCTGTATGTACTTTGAATGGATAGTCTGAGTAGCCGTTATTTGGTATTGCACCCCTGCCCCCCTCGCCTCCTTCTCCTCCCTCTGTGACACACACACACTACCCCCTCTCTTTCTCCCTCCCTCCCTCCTGGTTGTCATCTGCCACTGTGGCATGCTAACTCCTGACAGTGTAGCCCAATGAATAATTTATGGTAGGGATGTGAAAGTTTGATGCGTGGCTCATGGGCAGATTTAACCTGCAGGCTGAGCATGCCTTTGCCCATCAGCCTGCGCTCTCTCTCTCTCACACACACTCACAGGCTCTCTCTCTCTCTCTCTCTCTCTCTCTCTCTCTCTCTCTCTCTCTCTCTCTCTCTCTCTCTCTCTCTCTCTCTCTCTCTCTCTCTCTCTCTCTCTCTCTCTCTCTCTCTCTCTCTCTCTCTCTCTCTCTCTCTCTCTCTCTCTCTCTCTCTCTCTCTCGCTCTCTCTCTCGCTCTCTGTCATAAGGAGCACATGTTCAACTTCATTAAAAACAAGTGCCTATTAATTGCCAAATCTAGTAACAGGGTTGACCGTAACAGGGTGGTGGCCTCAAGGAAAAAAATGGACCTGTGTGTTAGAAATGTCTGGGCAGAATTCTGGTCCCAGTCCGCCCCTGTCTACGTGTGTGTGCAACAAACATCCATGCTGAAGGTCTAAAGCTCTGTCTTTCTCTTGATTCCCCTACTGCTATGTGTGGATGTGTCATGAAGGAGATATTAGAACCCTGCCTGCTGATTTATTCATGATATGACTTTTAATATCATTTACTGTGACACAGGAGTCTGCATCTCAAATAAGCCTGCAGGCGACTTTGTGTGTGTCTCTCTCTCGCTCTCTCTCTCTCTCTCGCTCTACACGGGTGAGGAAGGGGACTATGTGTGGGACTCTGGTATGATATGCCTTTAGGTCTAAGAGGAATGCAAGCTATAAGCTTGATATTAATATGTAAAGCAATATAAGGTTTATAGTGGAGTCTGTCCGTCTGTCTATAAATAATGATGGCGCATCCCCATATTTGGAATATATGTCAAGGTGGCTGTCAGTCTACATCATAAAGTAAATGCTTTTTCACTTTTCAATTTGTCTCAAACCTCAACCCCATCCAGCATTTCCTTGAAATGTTACATCGACATTGTTCTCCCTTAGGCTATAAAAGCGTAATTTTATATAATTTTCTCAAGTCAATCTTTCTTCACACACGTCAATGTATTCTTTTTTTTGTGCTTATTATCTATTAGTGTATTTAATTTAACAGTGAGGAATAGGTGGGTGGATGGAGCAGGAGGGGAGTGCAGGAAGTGTGATTTCATTTGGTTATAATCTAATTTGCTTTGATTAAACATGAATGCAAATCCCTCTTAGCATGGGGATCAGCAAGACGAAGCGACACATTTCTCTCTCTCCGCCTCCTCTCCTTCTCACACTCCTCCATTCCAGCCCTCCTCCCTCCCTCCTCCCTCATTGCCCTGACCACTAAATTAAGAGTTGTATGAATTGGAGCTGAGACCATATCATTGCTGATTCTGTAGATGCTGTATAGATACGGTAGACATATGGAGGTGACATTTGACCTTAGCCCATCAAACAGGGTGTGATGTGACTCCTGCTGGCCACATATTTACAGCCCTCGGTTCTGATGTGGTTTGATTTGAAATGTGTAGAGTAGGCATGTGTGTGCGTGTGTGTCCACAACGGTGAGTCAGTGTTTGTGTGTATGCTCATGCTGTCTGAGAGTGACTTTGCCAAGACTCACATGTCTCCTCGAGGTTGATACTCTCTTCAGCTGCCCACTGCTGAAAGTCACTCTGCCATCTTCCTGGTCACTCACACACACACACCCCTGCCCTCCGCCTCTCAGTGTCCCCAGTGTCTGAGTGTCTCAGTGACCTATGCCCCAGGCCACTGACAACCTTCAGCTGGAGAAACAATAGTGGACAAGCTCCCTGCACTGTAGCACAGGCTGTGTGGAGGAGGCCTGCAGAAGTATGTATGTATGTACAGTGGGGGAAAAAAAGTATTTAGTCAGCCACCAATTGTGCAAGTTCTCCCACTTAAAAAGATGAGAGAGGCCTGTAATTTTCATCATAGGTACACGTCAACTATGACAGACAAAATGAGAAAAGAAAATCCAGAAAATCACATTGTAGGATTTTTAATGAATTTATTTTCAAATTATGGTGGAAAATAAATATTTGGTCAATAACAAAAGTTTCTCAATACTTTGTTATATACCCTTTGTTGGCAATGACACAGGTCAAACGTTTTCTGTAAGTCTTCACAAGGTTTTCAAACACTGTTGCTAGTATTTTGGCCCATTCCTCCATGCAGATCTCCTCTAGAGCAGTGATGTTTTGGGGCTGTCGCTGGGCAACACGGACTTTCAACTCCCTCCAAAGATTTTCTATGGGGTTGAGATCTTGAGACTGGCTAGGCCACTCCAGGACCTTGAAATGCTTCTTACGAGGCCACTCCTTCGTTGCCCGGGCAGTGTGTTTGGGATCATTGTCATGCTGAAAGACCCAGCCACGTTTCATCTTCAATGCCCTTGCTGATGGAAGGAGGTTTTCACTCAAAATCTCACGATACATGGCCCCATTCATTCTTTCCTTTACACGGATCAGTCGTCCTGGTCCCTTTGCAGAAAAACAGCCCCAAAGCATGATGTTTCCACCCCCATGCTTCACAGTAGGTATGGTGTTCTTTGGATGCAACTCAGCATTATTTGTCCTCCAAACACGACGAGTTGAGTCTGACCATCTGACCATATGACATTCTCCCAATCCTCTTCTGGATCATCCAAATGCACTCTAGCAAACTTCAGACGGGCCTGGACATGTACTGGCTTAAGCAGGGGGACACGTCTGGCACTGCAGGATTTGAGTCCCTGGCGGCGTAGTGTGTTACTGATGGTAGGTTTGTTACTTTGGTCCCAGCTCTCTGCAGGTCATTCACTAGGTCCCCCCGTGTGGTTCTGGGATTTTTGCTCACCGTTCTTGTGATCATTTTGACCCCACGGGGTGAGATCTTGCGTGGAGCCCCAGATCGAGGGAGATTATCAGTGGTCTTGTATGTCTTCCATTTCCTAATAATTGCTCCCACAGTTGATTTCTTCAAACCAAGCTGCTTACCTATTGCAGATTCAGTCTTCCCAGCCTGGTGCAGGTCTACAATTTTGTTTCTGGTGTCCTTTGACAGCTCTTTGGTCTTGGCCATAGTGGAGTTTGGAGTGTGACTGTTTGAGGTTGTGGACAGGTGTCTTTTATACTGATAACAAGTTCAAACAGGTGCCATTAATACAGGTAACGAGTGGAGGACAGAGGAGCCTCTTAAAGAAGAAGTTACAGGTCTGTGAGAGCCAGAAATCTTGCTTGTTTGTAGGTGACCAAATACTTATTTTCCACCATCATTTGCAAATAAATTCATAAAAAATCCTACAATGTGATTTTCTGGATTTTTTCCCTCATTTTGTCTGTCATAGTTGACGTGATGAAAATTACAGGCCTCTCTCATCTTTTTAATAAGTGGGAGAACTTGCACAATTGGTGGCTGACTAAATACTTTTTTTCCCCATACGTATGTATGGCTGGCTGGCTGGCTGGCTGGCTGGCTGTCTGTCTGTGTCAATCTGCACACCTCTGTTGTCTGTCTCATCTCTCTCTTCTCTCACTTGGTGAGTATGCAGTAATGAACTCTGCCCAGCTCCTCTCCTCTCTCTTCCTCTCTCTTCCTCTCTCTCCTCTCCTCTCTCTCTCCTCTCCTCCCTTTCTCCCAGCCCCAGCCAGCCTGTTTCTTCAGTGTTACATAACCACAGAAACAGATGCTGAATCATCAGCTGCCCCTTGGCAGTCTCTCTGCCCAGAGGGTGCCAGGAGGAGACTGCCCCCCTCTACCCCCCCTACACAAACACACACGCATGCATGCATACATGCATGTACGCCCACACACACACACACATACGCACACAAACACACACACACACACACCATGAACTAATTCACATTAGCCCAGACACACACACATGCTCCACGATGGAACTCTAGTGAGAGGGGAGGTGGATGAAGCCTCTTTAATGTGTGTCCATGAGAAGAGAGAGAAAGGGAGAGAGGGGGAGAGACAGATCCCTCAGCTGTCTGGTGTGTTTTGATGTGGTGAAAAAATGGGTTTTCATGTTACGCAACTATGAAGATTCATTGCTTTTGAAGTGAGTTAGCTTTGTTAGCGTCAGTTGGATTAATTTTCTCTCACCTTTTCCCTTCTCGTTTGATCTATTTGGAGGTTTGTGTTTGCATCATGCTTGTGTCTAAAATGGTATTCAAAAGGTTTTATTGTCAACTTGAAGGCCTGGCACCTATCATCTCTTAAAGGAGTAACAACTCATTCTGAAGTAATGGTAACAAGACCTAAATAAGGGTGACAACTAATCCTAAAATAATGGTGACCACTCATATTGAAGTAATGGTCACCGCTAAAACCGATTTTTTTTTAACAACTGTTACAGAAATATTTATAACAACTAACAGATGCGTCATGCCCATAGGGTGCACAAGGTATGTTTGTAAATTAATTTGATCATGCTATGTAGCCTATTGATTCCTTCTTGATGAATAAATAAAACCAAAATGTTTTGTTGATTTTCTGTAATACTAGCCACTTAGCGATGATGTGAAGTTGGCTTTAGCTAGCCAGCTAAAGCCAATCCCCCAACCTCATAACTAGCTACCAAGAAGCCATTTCACTCAATCAGTCAAGTTAGAGTAGATTATCTAACTATTTTAGCTGCCTGCTGGAAAGGTTGCTAGACTTTAGAAAATACTAATATTTCTTTAATTCTTCAGTTATGATACTATACACCAGCGTGGCAGTTGTACTCAACTAATAAGGCATAAAAGTTCTTAAAGAATCAATGTGCAATTAAAATGACAATTGAACAGGTAAAGAGGTATGCTTAGTAACCTATGCAGAAAAATAGACATACTTTTGACAGAATTAGGCATATTGATTATGGCTGTAGATTGCAGGAAAAAGCTGTTTCAGGTGTTTGAAATAACGGTTACAACTAACGCTGAAATAATGGTAATCACAGTCACGACCTCTGCAGCCAGAATAACAGCAATGTTTATTCCGATCGCATTGCATATCAAACACTAGGCTAAAAGCTAGCTAAATAGTTTGTTGCTTGCAAACCTGCCAATATGACAACCGAATTCAAAAATATCAGTTGCTGAAAACAACTGGTCAAACTAGAAATGTGGGAGGATTTGACAGCATAGCACCACTTGCGTCATGACTGCAACAGTAGGGACCAGAGAAATTCATGTTCATCACTCACCACGTTAGGTCATCAGATGCTCCAAAAAAAACATCTTTGCAAAAACAAATCAATGCTAGCTAGCTATCTAGCTAGGTTTTTACTAATTGGGCCTGCGTTTACAATGCATCCAATTTAGGTTTGTTCGGTTGTTGGTTTAGCTTTCTGTAACTTTGTAGCAAGTACGGTCTGCAAGTGTGGGCGCTTATTGCTTCATGATTGCAAGGTGTCCCAATATCTTTTCCAACTGTCCCAATTTCTTTTTCTAACTGTCCCATTATCTGGTTTTAATGTCCATTCTAGCATGCCCTTCTAGCCAATCAGAAACGAGTATTCAACAATGCTGTGGTATAATACTGAAATAATGGTATCAACTATTATTTAAATAAATAAAACATCTAATAGCCTACTAAATTTAAGTAATGCTAACAACATACTGAAATAATTGATATGTCTGCCTATTTTTGAAACTGGTGTAAAAGAGCAGAACAATAATTATCCTCTTCACTATGTCTTTCTCACTCACCTGTTTCAATCTCACCTCTCTCTGTCCCACAGCATGGGTGACTCATTTAGTCTCTAGATTCTAGAACAATGGCAACCATGTCCTCCACCTCCATCTTATACTTATCCGTTCTGTGTCTGTGTGTCGCACTTACACAATGCTTATTTGTTGAATGCTAGGGAATTTCACAAACACATCTCCACACTCCTCCATCCACCATTTCCCTCTCTGCCCTTCTCTTCTTTCTCTCACTCTCCAGTTCCCTCCATCTCTTTCTCTCTCATCAGACGGATGTAAGAATAGAATAGGGGAAGCCCTCTCACCTCTCCCTGCACACTGCCAAATTAGCATATTCATGAGCGACAACATTAATTATACATGAGATCCGGAGGGGAAACAGAGAGGCAGAGAATGAGGCATATACAACACACATGCACACACACACACACACACACACACACACACACACACACACACACGGGAGAGTACAGAGGGAACCAATGTGACACACACATGCATATAATTGGTATGAGAGAATGAGAGATATTGACAGAATGCAGGAGAGAGGTACAGTACCGGTATACACAAAATGAAGGAGAAAGAGAGAAAACACATTCACTCATACAGAGAATGGGAAATTGGAAAATGCATCCCTTTTGCATAAAATTCTTAGACTTGCATCATTTTATAGTACTGTATTTATTCAAAAAGCAAATGATAGTACAAGCCAATAAAATTATCACCATAAAGCAAGGATATTAAAATCGTTAGGGGCGGCAGGTAGCTTAGTGGTTAAGAGCGTTGTGCCAGTAACCGAAAGGTCGCTGGTTCTAATCCCTGAGCCGACTAGGTGAAAAATCTGTCGATGTGCCCTTGAGCAAGGCACTTAACCCTAATTGCTCCTGTAAGTCGCTCTGGATAAGAGCGTCTGCTAAATGACTAAAATGTAAATGTAAATGTAAATGTTATGACACACAACATGACCTCTGATCTGACACATCAGAGTGACTCATGTGATGGGCAGGGCTCTAAATTAAAAAACGTAATTGTGATTTTTCAACCAAATATTGTGATTTTACTTGCGATATAGGTCAAAACACTTGGGTGAACTGTTGTAGTCATAGAAATATAATAATTACTCTAATTCTATGGTTGGTCTTGTTTAGCATGACAACAAATGAAAAAGCCAGGTAAGAGTTATGACAGGATAGTAATCAAAGTGTTGGAATAGGCTATCTGATTCAGAACATGCAGTAGCACAAATAACATGCTGATCTACACCATCACTGGTAGCAACCTACAGTTGAAGTCGGCAGTTTACATACACTTAGGTTGGAGTCATTAAAACTTGTTTTTCAACCACTCCACAAATTTCTTGTTAACAAACTATAGTTTTGGCGAGTCGGTTAGGACATCTACTTTGTGCATGACACAAGTAATTTTTCCAACAATTATTAACAGACAGATTATTTCACTTATAATTCACTGTATCACAATTCCAGTGGGTCAGAAGTTTACATACACTAAGTTGATTGTGCCTTTAAACAGCTTGGAAAATTACCGAAAATGATGTCATGGCTTTATAAGCTTCTGATAGGCTAATTGATATAATTTGAGTCAATTGGAGGTGTACCTGTGGATGTATTTCAAGGCCTACCTTCAAACTCAGTGCCTCTTTGCTTGACATCATGGGAAAATCAAAAGAAATCAGCCAAGACCTCAGTTTTTTTTTTTTTGACCTCCACAAGTCTGGTTCATCCTTGGGAGCAATTTCCATTCGCCTGAAGGTACCATGTTCATCTGTACAAACAATAGTACGCAAGTATAAACACCATGGGACCACGCAGCCGTCATACCGCTCAGGAAGGAGATGCGTTCTGTCTCCTAGAGATTAACGTACTTTGGTGCGAAAAGTGCAAATTATCCAATCAAAGACAACTGAAGCAGCCATACCTATCAGCCTATCAGAGAGCTTGCGGTAAACCCCCTTAGAACTACTGAATACCTCCTCATCCACCTCTACTTCTTTCCCTCTCCAATTTGATTCTCATTAACAAGTATCACCACAGTGGAGTAGCGCATAAAGCATTCATGGCTGCACTACAAGAGACACTTGGCTGTGGCTACAGTATAAACATTCATATATGGTGCTGTACACTTTTTTTCTTGACTAGTATTGCTGTAAATGGATGGTTAGCTAAGAACGTAATTACTTAATTTTGGATTCGATTCTACTGCTTGAGCCATTAATGCCATAATGAAACATAAACTGCACATACTATACAGTAGGCTAAGCACGGACGGACATTGTCAGACTGAGCTTTGGCACAGTGACAGTAATAACATAATGGACGTGATTCAGAGTTTAAATAAAGACAATTCAGACTTTCACGTATATATTTATTGACATCAATGCAAGACTTAAACAAGCAGATCTCAAGTCAGAGTTTCACCCACATCGTCTGCTGCAATGATGATACAGATATATAATTTGAATGGGATATAGGCTGTATAACAGAGACTTACTAAGTGTGTTTGGTGTTACAGTAAATAGGGTCCTCCCCATGCTGATCAAGATACACTATATATACAAAAGTATGTGGACACCCCTTCAAATTAGTGGATTCGGCTATTTCAGCCACACCCAATGCTGACAGGTGTATAAAATTGAGCACACAGCCATACAATCTCCATAGACAAACATTGGCAGTAGAATGGCCTTACTGAAGAGCTCAGTGACTTTCAACGTGGCACCGTCATAAGATGCCACCTTTCCAACAAGTCAGTTCGTCAAATTTCTGCCCTGCTAGAGCTGCCCCAGTCAACTGTAAGTGCGGTTATTGTGAAGTGGAAATATCTAGGAGCAACAACGGCTCAGCCGCAAAGTGGTAGGCCACACAAGCTCACAGAACCAGACCTCTGAGTGCTGAAGCGAGTAGCGCTTAATAATCGTCTGTCCTCGGTTGCAACACTCACTACCAAGTTCCAAACTGCCTCTGGAAGCAACGTAAGCACAATAACCGTTCGTCGGGAGCTTCATGAAATGTGTTTTCATGGCCGAGCAGCCGCACACAAGCCTAAGATCACTGAGTGCAATGCCAAGTGTTAGTTGGAGTGGTGTAAAGCTCGCCGCCATTGGACTCTGGAGCAGTGGAAACACGTTCTCTAGAGTGATGAATCACGCTTCACCATCTGGCAGTCCGACGGACGAATCTGGGTTTGGCGGAAGCCAGGAGAACGCTACCTGCTCCAGTGCCAACAGTAAAGTTTGGTGGAGGAGGAAAAATGATCTGGGACTGATTTTCATGTTTCAGGCTCCCAGTGAAGACAAATCTTGACGCTACAGCATACAATGACATTCTAGACAATTCTGTGCTTCCAACTTTGTGGCAACAGTTTGGGGAAGGCCCTTTCCTGTTTCAGCATGACAATGCCCCTGTGCACAAAATTAGGAAATGGTTTGTCAAGATCGGTGTGGAAGAACTTGACTGGCCTGCACAGAGCACTGACCTCAACCCCATCTAACACCTTTGGGATGAATTGGAATGCCGACTACGAGCCAGGCCTAATCGCCCAACATCAGTGCCCGACCTCACTAATGTTCTTGTGGCTGAATGGAAGCAAGTCCCCGCAGCAATGTTCCAACATCTAGTGGAAAACCTTCCCATAAGAGTGGAGGCTGTGATAGCAGCAAAGGGGGGACCAACTCCATATTAATGCCCATGATTTTGGAATGAGCTGTTCGACGAGCAGGTGTCCACATATTTTTGGTCATGTAGTGTATTACAGAGACTGAACTATTCTAAGTGTGTGGTAGTGTTACAGTAAATAGGTTCCTCCCCATTCGGAGGAAGATCTAAGTTTTCTTTACACACTGTATGACAGAGACTTCATCTATTATACTAAGTGCGTGTGGTGTTACTGTAAAAAGGGTCCCCTCCAGGCCTTACGTAAGATTCTCTGTCCCCATGGTGGAGGCCCACATTTTAGGGTTTGAAAGAGGAGTCTCTCAATCTGCAGAGTAGCACAACTGCAATTAACTGAGTACATTTAATTGGGAAACACAAGGGGATGGGAGGGATAAAAAGGGATAGAGAGAGAGAAGTAAAGGATGAGAGGGAGGTAGAGAGAGAAAAGCAGAGAAAGGGAGGGAGATGGAGTGACAGAGTGTGATGGGGAGAGAACACTAGGCAGAAACAGAAACAAATCACTGAAAGATGTAGGATCTCTATCTATACATTTATATATATATATTTTTTAAAAATGTTATTAGGATCCTCATTAGCCAATTGCGACAGCTAGTCTTACTGGGGTCCAACACATAATGAAAAAGACATTACAGACAAAAGACAATGTACAATTTACATACATTTAAAAACATTAACATGTAGTGTGTGTGTGTGCATCTATCAGTTACTCATACATGTCAGTACATACACATAAAAAGTAGGTCGAATGGGGGAGAGGCATTGTGCCGTGAGGTGTTGCTTGATTTGTTTTTTTAACCAGGTTTACTGTTCACTTGAGCTATATGAGATGGAAAGGAGTTCCATGCAATTATGGCTCTGTATACTGTACGTTTCCTTGAATTTGTTCTGGACCTTGGGACTGTGAAAAGACCCCTGGTGGCATGTCTGGTGGTAAGTGTGTGTGTCAGTGCTGTGTGTAAGTTGACTATGCAAACAATTTGGCATTTCTAACACATTCATGTTTCTTGTAAAAATCAAGAAATGATGCAGTCAGTCTTTTCTCAACTCTTAGCCAAGAGAGCCTGGCATGCATAGTATTGATATTAGCGCTCTGATTACAATGAAGAGCAAGACGTGCCACTCTCTTCTGGGCCAGCTGCAGCTTAACTAGGTCTTTCTTTGCAACACTTGACCATATGACTGGACAATAATCAAGATAAGATAAAACTAGAGCCTGCAGGACTTGCTTTGTGGAGTGTGGTGTCAAAAAAGCAGAGCATCTCTTTATCACAGACAGACCTCTCCCCGTCTTTACAACCATTGAACCTATATGTTTACTCTCCTCATCTTGTTCAACAGCCACACCATTCATTACCAGATTCAGCTGAGGTCTAGAACTTAGGGAATGATTAGTACCAAATACAATGCTCTTAGTTTTAGAGATGTTCAGGACCAGTTTATTACTGGCCACCTTTTCCAAAACTGACTGCAACACTTTGTTAAGGGTTTCAGTGACTTCATTAGCTGTGGTTGCTGACGCGTACAGGGTTGAATCATCAGCATACATGGACACACAGGCTTTGCTTAATGCCAGTGGCAGGTCATTGGTAAAAAATATACATCTTAAGACATGTTGTCTTGAGATGGAAATTTGTGTCACGTGGTCAAAGTCTCATGCGAACCCATAAAGAAACCTATACATTTTGCTACTTGGCTTCCCAGTCTTCTCTAGTTCTGCATTTCGGTTGTAGAGTATAGCTTCTCTCCCTCTGGATGTAATCAGAAAGGAGTGTATCTGTATGTAAATGTTTGTGTGTGCATGCGTTTGTGCACACACACGTATGGTTCAAGAGAAAATAGCTTAATTAATCACAAGAAGCATCTAATCAACAATGGTATTATTTTCAATTACATCTATGACTCGTACAACTATTGACTTTATTCACAACTAACACAAGTTTGACGCCAAAACCTTGACAACAAATACAGTGCCTTCAGAAAGTATTCACACCTCATTACCTTTTTCCACATTTTGTTGTGTTCCAAAGTGGGATTAAAATGGATTTAATTGTGATTTTTTTGTCAACAATCTACAACAAAATACTCTAACATTTGTATTTTTAAAAAATATGAAAAATAAAACACAAATATATCTTGATTAGATACAGTTGAAGTCGGAAGTTTACATACACCTTAGCCAAATACATTTAAACTCAGTTTTTCACAATTCCTGACATTTCATCCTAATAAAAATTCCCTGTTTTAGGTCAGTTAGGATCACCACTTTATTTTGAGAATGTGAAATGTCAGAATAATAGTAGAGAGAATTATTTCTTTCAGCTTTTATTTCTTTCATCACATTCCCAGTGGGTCAGAAGTTTACATACACTCAATTAGTATTGAGTATTGCCAATATTGAGTATTGCCTTTAAATTGTTTAACTTGGGTCAAACGTTTTGGGTAGCCTTCCACAAGCTTCCCACAATAAATTGGGTGAATTTTGGCCCATTCCTCCTGACAGAGCTTGTGTAACTGAATCAGGTTTATAGGCCTCCTTGCTCGCACACACTTTTTAAGTTCTGCCCAACAAATGTTCTATAGGATTGAGGTCAGGGCTTTGTGATGGCCACTCCAATATCTTGACTGTTGTCTTTAAGCCATTTTGGGGTCATTGTCCATTTGGAAGACCCATTTGCGACCAAGCTTTGACTTCCTGACTGATGTCTTGAGATGTGCACCAGTCCCTCCTGCAGCAAAGCACCCCCACAGCATGATGCTGCCACCCCCGTGGTTCACGGTTGGGATGGTGTCCTTCGGCTTGCAAACAGACCCCTTTTTCCTCCAAACATAACAATGGTCATTAGTTCTATTTTTGTTTCATCAGACCATAGGACATTTCTCCAAAAAGTACGATCTTTGTCCCCATGTGCAGTTGCAAACCATAGTCTGGTGGTTTTGGAGCAGTGTCTCCAATTGACTCAAATTATGTCAATTTGCCTATCAGAAGCTTCTAAAGCCATGACATCATTATCTGGAATTGTCCAAGCTGTTTAAAGGCACAGTCAACTTAGTGTATGTAAACTTATGACCCACTGGAATTGTGATACAGTGAATTATAAGTGAAATAATCTGTCTGTAAACAATTGTTGGAAAAATGCATGCACAAAGTAGATGTCCTAACCGACTTGCCAAAACTATAGTTTGTTAACAAGAAATGTGTGGAGTGGTTGAAAAACGAGTTTTAATGACTCCAACCTACGTGTATGTAAACTTCCGACTTCAACTGTAAGTATTAAACTCCCTGAGTCAATACATGTTAGAATCACCTTTGGAAATGTTTACAGCTGTGAGTCTCTAAGAGCTTTCCACACCTGGATTGTGCAACATTTAACCATTATACCTTTCAAAATTCTTCAAACTCAAATCATTGCTAGATTTTCAGGTCTTGCCATAGATTTTCAAGCAGAACTGTAACTCGGTCACTCAGGAACATTCACTGTCTTCTTGGTAAGCAACTCCAGTGTAGCTTTGGCATTGTGTTTTAGGTTATTGTCCTGCTGAAAGGTGAATTCATCTCCCAGTGTCTGGTGGAAATCAGACTGAACCAGGCTTTCCTCTAGGATTTTTGAATTCTGTTTATCCTGAAAAGCTCCCCAGTCCTTAACGATTACAAGCATACCCATTACATGGTGTAGTCACCACTAGGCTTGAACATATGGAGAGTGGTACTCAATAATATGTTGTATTGGATTTGCCCAAAACATAACACTTTGTATTCAGGACAAAAAGTTCATTGCTTTGCCACATTTTTTACACTATTACTTTAGTGCCTTGTTGCAAACAGGATGCATGTTTTGGAATATTTGTTATTCTGTACAGGCTTCCTGCTTTCCACTCTGTCAATTAGGTTAGTATTGTGGAGTAACTACAATGTTGTTGATCCAGCCTCAGTTTTCTACTATCACAGCCATTAAACTCTGCAACCATTTCAAAGTCATCATTGGCCTCATGGTAAAATCTCTGAGCGGTTTCCTAACCTCTCCGGCAACTGAGTTAGTAAGGACGCCTGTATCTTTGTAGTGACTGGGTGTATTGATACACCATCCAAATTGTAATTAATAACTTCACCATGCTCAAAGGGATATTCAATGTCAGCTTTTCTGTTTTTTTACCCATCTGCCAATAGGTGCCCTTTTTTGTGAGGCATCGGAAAACCACCCTGGTATTTGTGGTTGAATCTGTGTTTGAAATTCAGTGCTCGACTGAGAGATCTTACAGATAATTGTATGTGTGGAGTACAGAGATGAGGTAGTCATTAAAAAATCATGTTAATCACTATTATTGCACACAAAGTGAGTCCATGCAACTTATTATTTCAATTATTAAGCACATTTTTACTCCTGAACTTAGTCATAATAAATGGGTTCAATACTTATTGACCCAAGACATTTCAGCTTTTCATTTTGAATTAATTTGTAAACATTTCGAAAAACATAATTCCACTTTGACATTATGAGGTATTGTGTGTAGGCCAGTCACAAAAAAACTATTTTTTTAATCAATTTTTAATTCAGGCTGTAACAACAAAATGTGGATACTTTCTGAAATAAACACCACCAATGGTATACACTATGTTGATGGTTTATAATAAGGATAATGTTTTACAGCTTTGTTATTCTATTTGTTATTTTAAAATCATATTATTTAATTATTTAATTTATTTTACATGCGATACAGTGGCCGCCAGTGCCGTTTAAGATGAGGGAGGACGTTTTTTTTTCATGAGCATGGCCTTATTTCGATTACAGTATATTGGATGATTGTCATTCATATTCCATTCACTCAGTTCAATGTAACAGCGATCGGTTTAGGCTACTACATGATACAAACATTTTCCCTATTCCCATCATGAAGTTGCCACAACCTAGCCTATGAATGAAAGTTTACAAAGTAGGTGCACACAGGTCAAGGGACAAGTTTTAGGTGACAGACAGTGACACATGGACTGACGGTGACATTCAATACCGCCTTGCACACTCTTGCCTGCATCTAGCTGATATAGGGTGTAATCATTAGTCCAACAGTTGCAAACGAGAGTTTCTAGTGGACAAATTCAGGTATGTGCTCTCCTTGTCTCACCGCTTCCCTTTGCTCGTGGACTTCAAATGTACAAGGTTTGTGTATGTGACAAGGTCGAAAAAACCTCTCCAAGCCAAACCGCTACGCACAGCCTACATCATTGTCACCATATTTGCTAAAGTAACATCAAATTAATAGAACTAATGCGTTAGTAAACCTGCTACAATCATGCAGTAACGTTACAGTGTACAGTCAGTAAGCAGTTACACCAGCGGGCCCCAGTGGCAATAAATTAGTAAAACCAAAAGCTTACCTTGACTTGGAAGAGTTCCAGTGTTGTGTTGGATAGTCATAGCCAGCTAGCTAACATAGCATCAATCTGTTTGAGCAGATTGTTTCAGTAGGCTGAACTAGCTAGCTGCATTTGCCAGCTAAGTAAGTGAAACTGTAAGTGAAAAAAAATAACAAAATCTCTCTCTCTCTCTCTCTCTCTCTCTCTCTCTCTATTTCTCTCTTGATTCTCCTTCATTTTGGAATAAATTAATTTGTTCAAAACTGTTCAATGATTGTCTTTCTCTCTCTTTGAGTCAACTACTCACCACATTTTATGCACTGCAGTGCTAGCTAGCTGTAGTTTATGCTTTCAGTACTAGATTCATTCTCTGATCCTTTGATTGGGTGGACAACATGTCAGTTCATGCTGCAAGAGTCTATGGAAGGGGGTGAGAACCATGAGCCTCCTAGGTTTTGTATTGAAGTCAATGTACACAGAGGAGGACGGAAGCTAGCTGTCCTCCGGCTACACCATGGTGCTACCCTACAGAGTGCTGTGGAGGCTACCGTAGACCTTCTTCACAAAATAGTGTGTTTAAAAAAAATGTTTGGTGACATGTGATTATATTTAGTATAATTTTATTTATAAATGAGAATGTTTTTAATGTTTCCTTTTTATGAAATTCACTGAGGAGGATGGTCCTCCCGTTCATCCTCTGAGGAGCCTCCTCTCTGGCCTTATCGCATCAGTGAAGGCCAGAGATAATTACAGACACCTGTAATAATCTGAAGTGCCCAAAAGGACCACTAGATGTCTCGTGATATATTACATTAAATCCTTAAAAGATACCAACATTCTGGTAGTTTACTGGTAAACGTAGAACATTTCCAGTAATATACCCTCCCTTTGCAACCCTAGTTGCAACAACGCACATCTGTTTGTAAAAGAAAAGTAAGGATTTGTCAAATATAAATATATATTAACATTTGAAAAATAAATTAAACATTCAAAGCAATTCAAATGTATTGATAAATAAAAAAGCAATAAAAAATCAAGTGGATAAATGATAAATTCGCCAGACTTTAGACTTCAGAAATAAACATTTATTATTCACCCAATCCCCCATTCACCCCTGTTACTTGTTACTTGTCCATTGGACCGGCTGACATTCACTCACTCACCCATTCATACTCTTTCGTTCCCTCACTCACTCCCACTTTCCCTCACTCACTCACAAACACCTTCTTTCACTCACTCACCAGGAGTGGAAAGAGTACTGAAATATCATATTCAAGTAGAAGTACTGTTACTTTAATGAAATTTTACTCGTTACTGACTTATAAAATACTCAAAAAAGTACAAGTACTCGGAAAATCTACTCAATTACGGTAACGAGAGTAGTTGTAATTAGTTACTTTACACCTCTGGTGTGGCGGGTGTGTTTGTGATGCGCTTGTGTATGTACATGCGTGTGTGCGCATGCGTGTTTGGGTGTGTGCTCGTGCATGACTGTGTGTGTTTAGTCCCCTGGCCCCGGAGGCTGGTGCTAATATCAGATTACGGATGTAAATTGTTAGAATGGCAGTCTCTCATTATCACTAATATGACTGTAAAGGGCCGTGGCCCCTCTATCTGCACTCTACTGCCAGACAAGGGGAGGAGGAGGGGGCAGAGAGGGATGGATGAGTGAGAATTGCAAAGCAGCGAGGGAGGAGGGCACAGGAGGGGGCAGGATATAGTATCCCCAATCTCCAAACACACACACACACACCAATGCACACACACATACAAACACATCACATTGACACACAAAACTAAGAGCGTTAACTACAGAAACTGATTATATTTTTAGACTCCCATCTTTCAGGAGAGCCAACACATTACACATACACAATATGTGTCTCAATTTCACAAAAATACTATCACACATAATGGTACAGAAATCTATTTACCCATATGTGCTGTGCAGTCGATGTCCGCATTCCAAATTGCACCCTATTCCCTATTTAGTGCACTCCTTTAGACCAGGACCCATAGATCTCTGGTCAAAAGTAGTGCACTATGTAAGGAATAGGGTGCCATTTGGTAGCTGCCAATGTGTGAGATAACAAGATAGGAATCTGGACTCAGAAAGTAAGACACAGATATTATGTATTATCCATCTAACATTAGTGTTCATTGTTGCATGAAACTATAATGTCATTGCACAGATTCATTTCTTTCATACAGTTCTAAGATGATGCCAATTTGGTGCACAAATAATAAAAAACTAAGATATTACAATAGAATACAGATTAGCACACACACACACACACACACACACAAACGCACCCACGCACGCACACACACACACACACACACAGGCACACACACACACACACAGGCACGCACACACACAAACGCACCCACGCACGCACGCACACACACACACACACACACATCATACTCACATCAATTCACCACACCCTGGCTCCCGCCCACTCCCTCCCACACACAGACACGTACACACACTGACCTGTGCCAGTTGACAGAATGGAAATGATTACTGTGGGGAAATGTCAGTTGAGAATAATGACAGTAATGTAATTACAGAACGTGACCCGTGTAGCAGAGAGGAGAGTGGCACCTCCCACTCCTACGGACTAACTGCTGCTGCTAATGATTACGTGCATGAAAAACTGTGGTGGAGAGTGTTAGTGTTGAGGGTATTGTTTCTGTTATCCATATACTGTACTTTATGCATAGCCACGGGAAGTAGAGGGTGCTGCATCACCCCTTGATAAATCAGAATAAAAAAAGTATTATAATAAAAAAATGGTCATCAGCAGCGTGTCTGTCTGTCTGTCTGTCTGTCGTGCGCTTTACTGTGTTATTGAGTGTGTTTCTGTGTGTGTTTGTGTGTACATGCTTAGCTGTGCTTGAGTGCATGCATACAGTGCATTCGGAAAGTACTCAGACCCCTTCACTTTTTCCACAATGTGTTACATTAAAGCCTTATTTTAAAATTGATTAAATTACATCCATCTACACACAATACAACATAATGACGAAGTGAAAACAGGTTTTTAGACATTTTTGCAAATTTATAAAAAATAAAATTATTTACATACTGTAAGTATTCAGGCCCTTTGCTATGAAACTCGAAATTGAGCTCAGGTGCATCCTGTTTCCATTGATCATCCTTGAGATGTTTCTACAACTTGAATGGAGTCCACCTTTGGTAAATTCAATTGATTGGATGTGATTTGGAAAGGCACACACCTGTCTATATAAGGTCCCACAGTTGACAGTTCATGTCAGAGCAAAAACTAAGCCATGAGGTCAAAGGAATTGTCTGTAGACCTCCGAGACAGGATTGTATCGAGGCACAGATCTGGGGAAGGGTACCAAAAACTGTCTGCAGCATTGAAAGTCCCCAAGAACACAGTGGCCTCCATCATTCTTAAGTGAAAGAAGTTTGGAACCACCAAGACTCTTACTAGAGCTGGCCGCCCCACCAAACTGAGAGATTGGAGGAGAAGGGCCTTGGTCAGGGAGGTAACCAAGAACCCGATGGTCACTCTGACAGAGCTCCATAGTTCCTCTGTGGAGATGGGAGAACCTTTCAGAAGGACAACCATCTCTGCAGCACTCCACCAATCAGGTCTTTATGGTAGAGTGGCCAGACGGAGGCCAGACGGAAGCCACTCCTCAGTAAAAGGCACATGACAGCCCGCCTGGAGTTTGCCTAAAGGCACCTAAATGACCTAGACCATGAGAAACAAGATTCTCTGGTCTGATGAAACCAAGATTGAACTCTTTGGCCTGAATGCCAAGTGTCACGTCTGGAGGAAACCAGGTACCGCTCAGAACCTGACCAATACCATCCCTACGGTGAAGCATGGTGGTGGCAGCATCATGCTGTGGGGATGTTTTTCAGCGGCAGGGACTGGGAGACTAGTAAGGATCGAGGGAAAGATGAACGGAGCAAAATACAGAGAGATTCTTGATGAAATGCTGCTCCAGAGCGCTCAGGACCTTCCAAGGTTCACCTTCCAACAGGACAACAACCCAAAGCACACAGCCAAGACAACGCGGGACTGGCTTTGGGACAAGTCTCTGAATGCCCTTGAGTGTCCCAGCCAGAGCCCGGACTTGAACCCGATCGAACATCTCTGGAGAGACCTGAAAATAGTCCAACCTGACAGAGCTTGAGAGGATCTGCATAGAAGAATGGGAGAAACTCCCCAAATACAGGTGTGCCAAGCTTGTAGCGTCATACCCAAGAAGACTCAAGGCTGTAATCTCTGCTTCAACAAAGTACTGAGTAAAGGGTCTGAATACTTATTTAAATGTGATATTTCTGTTTCTTTTTTGTTGCTAAAATAAATAAAAAACTGTTTTTGCTTTGTCATTTTGTGTAGATTGAATTTAATCCATTTTAGAATAAGGCTGTAACGTAACAAAATGAGGAACAAGTGATGGGTTCTGAATACTTTCCGAATGCACTGTATGTGACTGTCTATCTTCTTCTGGCACTCTATCCCCAGTGTAGTGAAGTGAAGTGAGGTTTAGGTGTAAACAGTCTTTCATTATCTGTAGCCACACATACTAACTAACAAGGAGGTCACAACCCTTGGCCTGGAATGGCCTGCGTGTGCTGCCCATATCTGGCTGTTGTCTGCTCTCCTCGCTCCCTTCTTCAATTTACTGCAGGGCCGTCTGCTGCCTTTTATTTCTCCTTTAATGATCTATAAAGGGACTGTTGCTTTTTAAATAAACCATAAAGCATGGTCATAAAAATGAGTGCAATGCTGGGCATGGGCCAAGCACTCTGAGAAGCTGACAAGCTGAGAAGCATGTGGATGAGAGAGGGAGTGAGCGTGGGAGAGAGAGTGTGTGGAGGGAGTGTGGGGAGAGAGTGTGTGAGAGAGAGAGAGAGTAAATATGTGAATTTGTCTTGATATGCATATAGGTGTGATGTGTGATATATTGATGCAGTCTTCTGATACTGTAGGTGCAAAGACTTATACAACATACAGTAGTAATTTTAAAAAATAGAGTAACAACACATGCCATTTATCAGATACTTTTATCCAAAGTAACTTACAGTACAGCAAGTATGATCCCGGTGGGAATTGAACCCTCGACCTTGGCGTTATTGGCACTGCTCTCTTACCAACTGACAACACAGGTTACAGTGAGGGAAAAAAGTATTTGATCCCATGCTGATTTTGTACGTTTGCCCACTGACAAAGAAATGATCAGTCTATAATTTTAATGGTAGGTTTATTTGAACAGTGAGAGACAACAAAAAAATCCAGAAAAACGCATGTCAAAAATGTTATAAATTGATTTGCATTTTAATGAGGGAAATAAGTATTTGACCCCCTCTCAATCAGAAAGATTTCTGGCTCCCAGGTGTCTTTTATACAGGTAACGAGCTGAGATTAGGAGCACACTCTTAAAGGGAGTTCTCCTAATCTCAGCTTGTTACCTGTATAAAAGACACCTGTCCACAGAAGCAATCAATCAATCAGATTCCAAACTCTCCACCATGGCCAAGACCAACAAGCTCTCCAAGGATGTCAGGGACAAGATTGTAGACCTACACAAGGCTGGAATGGGCTACAAGACCATCGCCAAGCAGCTTGGTGAGAAGGTGACAACAGTTGGTGCGATTATTCGCAAATGGAAGAAACACAAAAGAACTGTAAATCTCCCTCGGCCTGGGGCTCCATGCAAGATCTCACCTCATGGAGTTGCAATGATCATGAGAACAGTGAGGAATCAGCCCAGAACTACACGGGAGGATCTTGTCAATGATCTCAAGGCAGCTGGGACCATAGTCACCAAGAAAACAATTGGTAACACACTACGCCGTGAAGGACTGAAATCCTGCAGCGCCCGCAAGGTACCCCTGCTCAAGAAAGCACATATAAAGGGCCGTCTGAAGTTTGCCAATGAACATCTGAATGATTCAGAGGAGAACTGTGGTCAGATGAGATGAGACCAAAATCGAGCTCTTTGGCATCAACTCAACTCGCCGTGTTTGGAGGAGAAGGAATGCTGCCTATGAACCCAAGAACACCATCCCCACCGTCAAACATGGAGGTGGAAACATTATGCTTTGGGGGGGGGGGGGGGGGAGGGGGGGGGGGGTTCTGCTAAGGGGACAGGACAACTTCACCGCATCAAAGGGACGATGGACGGGGCCATGTACCGTCAAATCTTGGGTGAGAACCTCCTTCCCTCAGCCAGGGCATTGAAAATGGGTCGTGGATGGGTATTCCAGCATGACAATGACCCAAAACACACGGCCAAGGCAACAAAGGAGTGGCTCAAGAAGAAGCACATTAACGTCCTGGAGTGGCCTAGCCAGTCTCCAGACCTTAATCCCATAGAAAATCTGTGGAGGGAGCTGAAGGTTCGAGTTTCCAAACGTCAGCCTCGAAACCTTAATGACTTGGAGAAGATCTGCAAAGAGTAGTGAGTAGTGGGACAAAATCCCTCCTGAGATGTGTGCAAACCTGGTGGCCAACTACAAGAAACGTCTGACCTCTGTGATTGCCAACAAGGGTTTTGCCACCAAGTACTAATTAATGTTTTGCAGAGGGGTCAAATACGTATTTCCCTCATTAAAATGCAAATCAATTTCTAACATTTTTGACATGCGTTTTTCTGTATTTTTTTGTTGTTATTCTGTTTCTCATTGTTCAAATAAACCTACCATTAAAATTATAAACTGATCATGTCTTTGTCAGTGGGCAAACGTAGAAAATCAGCAGGGGATCAAATACTTTTTTCCCTCACTGTATATACAGTACAGAACCACATCATACCAGTACACAGTATTTACTTTCTCAACACCTGAATATTCGACTTTGAGCCGTGCTTATAGTTTTTTTCTCTGAGAAGAACAGAGGCCTTGGAGACATATTTACGTCTTAGAGAAGTGTGTGGGTGCAAGGATCTCTCTCCGTCTCTCTCACTTTCTCTCGCTCTGTCTCTCTCTCCCCATCCCCAACTCTCAGCGAATCCGAAGCCGAACATAAAAAAGGGGTGGAAAATAATTGCCCGTTTTAGAGGAGTGTAACGTCTAAAATGTGTGTCGCTCATCTGCAAGCTTCAAACAGGCCTCGGCAAGGAACAGAGAGCAAATCTTAGCGCGCCACGTTTAAGACATCAAACGGCCTACAATCAACAGCCTCACAGAGAGAGAGAGAGAGAGAGAGAGCTCTTCTCTCTTCTCGTTTTGTCGTTCTCCACTCCTCCCTCGTTCCTTTCTCGTTCCTCCCGGAGAGAAGGAAGCTCCTCGGCACCTCTGCAACTTCAAACGACCGTCATGAGAGAGAAGAAGAGAGAGTGAGAGAAAGAGAGAGGGGGGAGGAGAGAGTGAGAAAGAGAGAGAGGAGGGGGGGGTGGGGTGGAGACAGGCATAGCAAGTCATCCGAGTGGATGAAGAAAGGAAATAATTATGTTTTTTTTAATGAACTATACTTTTCTAACAACATGTATGTTGAATTGCCTAGTCACTTTATGCCTAGTTATATGTACATAGCTACCTCAATTACCTCATACCCCTGCATATCAACTCAGTCTGGTACTCATTGTGTATTTACAGTTGAAGTCGGAAGTTTACATACACCTTAGCCAAATACATTTAAACTCAGTTTTTCACAATTCCTGACATTTCATCCTAATAAAAATTCCCTGTTTTAGGTCAGTTAGGATCACCACTTTATTTTGAGAATGTGAAATGTCAGAATAATAGTAGAGAGAATGATTTATTTAAGCTTTTATTTCTTTCATCACATTCCCAGTGGGTCAGAAGTTTACATACATTCAATTAGTATTTGGTAGCATTGCCTTTAAATTGTTTAACTTGGGTCAAACGTTTTGGGTAGCCTTCCACAAGCTTCCCACAATAAGTTGGGTGAATTTTGGCCCATTCCTCCTGACAGAGCTGGTGTAACTGAGTCAGGTTTGTAGGCCTCCTTGCTCGCACCCGCTTTTTCAGTTCTGCCCACAAAGTTTCTATAGGATTGAGGTCAGGGCTTTGTGATGGCCACTCGAATAACTTGACTTTGTTGTCCTTAAGCCATTTTGCCACAACTTTGGAAATATGATTGGGGTCATTGTCCATTTGGAAGACACATTTGCGACCAAGATTTAACTTCCTGACTGATGTCTTGAGATGTTGCTTCAATATATCCACATAATTTTCCTTCCTCATGATGCCATCTATTTTGTGAAGTGCACCAGTCCCTCCTGCAGCATAGCACCCCCACAGCATGATGCTGCCACCCCCGTGCTTCACAGTTGGGATGGCGTTCTTCGGCATGCAAGCAGCCCCCCTTTTCCTCCAAACATAATGATGGTCATTATGGCCAAACAGTTATATTTTTGTTTCATCAGACCAGAGGACATTTCTCCCAAAAGTACGATCTTTGTTCCCATGTGCAGTTGCAAACCGTAGTCTGGCTTTTTTATGGTGGTTTTGGAGCAGTGTCTTCTTCCTTGCTGAGCGGCCTTTCAGGTTATGTCAATATAGGACTTGTTTTACTGTGGATATAGATACTTTTGTACCGGTTTCCTCCAGCATCTTCACAAGGTCCTTTGCTGTTGTTCTGGGATTGATTTGCACTTTTCGCACCAAAGTATGTTCATCTCTAGGAGACAGAACACGTCTCCTTCCTGAGCGGTATGACGGCTGCGTGGTCCCATGGTGTTTATACTTGCGTACTATTGTTTGTATAGATTTTTTTTTTTTTTTGTCATTTAGCAGACGCTCTTATCCAGAGCGACTTACAGGAGCAATTAGGGTTAAGTGCCTTGCTCAAGGGCACATCAACAGATTTTTCACCTAGTCAGCTCGGGGATTAGAACCAGCGACCTTTCGGTTACTGGCACTATGCTCTTAACCACTAAGCTACCTGCCGCCCTAGATGAACGTGGTACCTTCAGGCATTTGGAAATGGATGAACCAGACTTGTGGACTTGTTTCTTATCTGAGGTCTTGGCTGATTTCTTTTGATTTTCCCATGATGTCAAGCAAAGAGGCACTGAGTTTGAAGGTAGGCCTTGAAATACATCCACAGGTACACCTCCAATTGACTCAAATGATGTCAATTTGCCTATCAGAAGCTTCTAAAGCCATGACATCATTTTCTGGAATTTTCCAAGCTGTTTAAAGGCACAGTCAACTTAGTGGATGTAAACTTCTGACCCACTGGAATTGTGATACAGTGAATTATAAGTGAAATAATCTGTCTGTAAACAATTGTTGGAAAAATTACTTGTGTCATGCACAAAGTAGATGTCCTAACCGACTTGCCAAAACTATAGTTTGTTAACAAGAAATTTGTGGTGGTTGAAAAACGAGTTTTAATGACTCCAACCTACAGTAAGTGTATGTAAACTTACGACTTCAACTGTATTAATACTTTTATTATTACGTGTTATTACTTTTCTATTATTTCTCTATTTTCTCTCTCTCTGCATTGTCAGGAAGGGCCCGTAAGTAAGCATTTCACTGTTAGTCTACACCTGTTGTGTACGAAGCATGTGACAAAAACAATTTGATTTGATTGATTTGAATTGGTACGAAATGCATGAACTCTACCAAAGCATCATTCTGAGTTGAAATGCCATTGGAAGCTACAGTAAACTTACAGTAACCCTGAGAGATAGCTTCTACTTGACCCATTTGGTTTCAAGGGAGAGATTGTCTCTCAAAGTCTGTTTACTATATATTCCTCAAACACATCAACCTCGGTAATGTTCATTAGGGCATACAATGGGAAAGTGTTTTGCAAGGAAACATTTTTATGTGCATATTTTCCAGGTCCAGGTAGTTCCTACCTGTTTCAATTTGTTTTCTTCCGTTTGGTGCCTTATGAACACGACCCTGGGTGATGGACAGATTGACACGAAACTGCAATGGTCTATAACTTGATCTATACTGATCTTCTATAGGCCTTCTACACCCTTCACACAGCTACACTTTCCCGTGCTACAATCTTACTGTGTAGTAACCCTATAATAGAGCTAAAAACACATTCCTAACAGGACACTTCAACAGGTAACTATCCAGGAAAATTATGTTTTGTTCAAACTGGGTTGAAGCACCTTTGTGTACACTTTCTTTCCTATAGTTGAGCTGTTATGGAGAACCCCTGCCTCAAATCACTTCTCTTCAAAACGCTCCTCACTTCTCTCGCTCTTCTATTCTCCATATTCCTCTGCCATGTTGCTTTGTGTCTTTCCTCGCTTGATGTTGTGCTTCACCTGTGATCTTTTCTCTCTCTCTCTCTCTCTGCCTCTCCAGCTTCTTTTGTCCTTGATTACCTACTGGAGCTGTGCGGTGTCTCCCCGCCACTCGGTAATGGACAATTTGCATGCAAATAGCAGCGCCCGCCAAGATTAGACAGGGCGGAGGGAGGGAAGGAGGGATGGAGGCAGGGAGGGATTGAAGGAGGAAGATGACAAGTAGGCAGCCAGTCTTTATTAAAGAGGAAGTGAGACGGAAAAGCGTCTCGACGTTGAAACCAAACCCAGACAGGCTTGGGAGAAATACAGTGGTTTATTTAGTCCTGAGTCCTCACTCTCTATTATCAAGTAATGTATTCTCTTAGTCTCCTCACCAGAACAAACGTTTCTCTTTGCAATATCATTATAACTTTATGCTCTCTTTAAAACATATCTCTTTAAAACATAGACGGGTTGGTTGTTTAGCAACAAAACCGACACGTGCACATTTATGGGGCAAAACAGTTGGCTTAGATTGTTGATAACATGTAAAGTATATTTCGTCTCCAATGTTTATTGAAAACATTAATAAAGTTGCACAATGACCACTTCCCACTGGGCACACACTGGTTGAGTCAACATTGTTTCCACATCATTTTAAAGAAATTATGTTGAACCAACGTGGAATAGACGTTGAATTGAAGTCTGTGCCCAGTGGGTTGTCTCTCAAATACATCGTTACAGTTGTTGGTTAGCTAGCTAGCTGGCAAATTTGAGCATAGACGTGACATCAGTCTAAACGCCTCAAAACAAGACATGGTATCAAGATCAAGATCAAACGAGCCACTTAGGATTCACCACATGGCAGTTTCTTGTCATTGTTGCTAGATATCTGGCCATCCAGAACCACTACAACACACAGCCCCTTTGATGTGCGAGCATAGTTTTTGTGACGTTGTCATCTAACCTGTCTATAATATTGTTTATTTTTTGTAAGGTGGTAAATGTGGTAATTTGACTTGTTTCAACTCAGAGTGGCAGACTGAACCCGAAGGAACCTCTATGGTACGGCATCCATATTAGGACAGCCTCAGTCTCAGCTGAGATGGGAACAAGTCCTGCTGATATTGAAAGATGTTGCGCTGAGTCCGAGCTGACACCATACTATAGGAATCATGTGAGAAGTAGAGTGATACTGCTGCTAATGCAGGGACACAATACACTGCATTCTATCTGTGGAGTTGGTGTGTGTGTGTGTGTGTGTGTGCGCGCGCGTGTGTGTGCATGCATGTGTGAGTGTGTATGCTTGTGTGTGAGTATGAAAGAGAAAGAGTGAAACAGAAAAAGTGTCTGTATGTGTACACTTAAGTATGTACATGTTTATGCACCTCTAACTAACTCCTAACTCGGGGAGGGCATTGCAGCATCTCTCCTCTGAAAAATTCAAGCAGAGGAGACCAAAGGTTTTGTGTCTGGAGAAAGAAAAAGCCCAAGCCTCGCCTCTCTTTCCTCAAATAAATAAGAATTTTTGATTACAGTAATCAAGCCATTAATAATGCAGATGGTGTGATGATGCAGTGTAGATGAAAGATGGCTTCTTTTTAACCATTCTCTGAAGAGAAAGGCAGATAGAGGAGATAGCTGCTAGCCAGACCCAATAGGCTAGTTTCCCACTGTGGAGACTGTCAGGCAAAAACACAACATCTCAAACTAAAAGCGAGAGAAAGTTTTTGGGACGGGAAGTTTGGACGAGCGTGTTAGTTGTGTCTCTTTAAAGTAGGATAAACCGCCACACGACATTTAATTCGCTGCATTTAAAGTTTCAAACCAGTTTGCAATGGAAAACATGTTGTTGTGTTGTTTAGAGTCATTTGTGAGACTGGGGGTTATTCAGAGTTGTGTAGAAGTGAGTTGTGTGCCGGGTCTTGCTCTTTGTACACTGCATGACTGTTCCCTGTCACAGGCTGGTCTCATAGACTAGACGTAACATACTAAACCATAAACTGGGACTCTCAAATTAGTATGATATCTTACATAAAACAGAAGGTTACTTAAGGCAAAAACAAAAGGAAGGTGGTTGGTCGGGTGGATGGGTAGGCGTATAACGCGAACGTCTAGCAACCTAAAGGTTGCGTATTCAAATCTTATCACAGACAACATTTGAGCTAATTAGCAACTACTTACTACTTTTTGGCTACTTTGCAACTACTTAGCATGTTAGCTAACCCTTTCCCTAACCCTAACCTTAACCCTTTTACCTAACTCCTAATCCTGACCTTATCCTTAACCCTAACCTTAACCCTAACCCTTTAACCTAACACCTAGCCTAGCTAACGTTAGCCACCTAGCCACCTAGCTAACGTTAGCCACAAAAACAAATTGGAATTAGTATCATATCATGCGTATTGTAAATTCATAACATATTGTATGAAATGTAATTCATAACATATCATATGAATTGTAATTCGTAACATATCATACGAAATGGATGATGGACATCCACAAATTAATACATACCATACCAAATGTAACATATCACACTAATTTAATTTCCCGGATTTTCGTTTACTATGTTACGTCTACCCCTGAGTCCAGGTTGTCCCTGTAGAATCCTTTTATTTCTCAAACACACAACAACTCCCTCACAGGTGCACACACACTCAGGTGTAGACACTGTAATACACAGAGACACCCACAACTAGAGAACATTATGTTTGCAAATGCACAAAGCACATGCCCGCAACACACATTCCAACACCCCACCCACCCTCCCTACCCACCCCCTCTCCACACACACACACACACACACACCTTTGCTTCCACAAGGGCGACTTGGCAGCAGTCCAGCTCTTGTAGAATGCGTAAAGAACCATTGTAGTTAGTCTCATTAATCAGCTCAATATGCTTTCTGACAGGAATGTGTGAAGAAGAAGATTGTCTCTCTTTGTGTCTGTATCCCAAATGGCACCCTATTCCATAAATGGCACCCTATTCCATACTTTAAGTAGTGCACCATAAAGGTGCCATTTGGGACGCAACCTCTCTGTGCATCCCAATGCACTCTGCACTGTCGTAAAAGGCCACACTCTCCAGTTACCCAGCCCTAGGATGGCAAGTATGGTATAGTTTTATAGTGAGAGAGAGGGGGAAGAGGTGGGAGTTGGGTAACATGAAGGTGGTATGTATGTAAGTGCTGGCCCAATATGCATTTTCAGGCCAAAGCTTTGGGTGGAATGAACATTTGTGGCCACAAGCATGGAAGGATTATGTTATGTGTGGTTGATAGTGGGCGTGTATGTGTATGCACGTGTGTGTGTGTGTGTGTGTGTGTGCTTGCATATATGTGTGTGTGTTCATCAGAGGTCCTCGTAGACTACGACAAAGGCAGCCAGCCTCGCTTACAGGTGGAATGGAACATCTGGATACCACATTGAGAAGGTAGGACACATGGAGGGGGGGGGGAGGGGGGGGGGGGGGGGGGGGGGGGGGTGAGACTGGGTGTGGAGGGACTGTACCACAGTCATTAAACAGCAGGGGAGGGGGACTGCACCACCTCTTACACCTGTTCCTGACACAGCTGTTTCAACACCCAGTTACACCTTACTCGGAGCTCTGGAACCCTCTGCCTGCATCCCACATGGCACCCTTTTTCCTTTATAGTGCACTACAAAAGTAGTGCACCATATAGGGAATAGGGTGCCATTTGGGATGCAGCCAGAGTGTTCCAGCGGCCATGTGTACTGGCCACCCAGACTGTAGAGAGTTAGGCCAAAGGAGACATCTGGAGACATTTCTCACCCAAGGCCCATATTCATAGTGTCTCAGAGTAGCAGGGCTAAGTCACAGCAAACAACAGTTTTTTTTCCCTCTGACATCATTGCATGCGCAATAGAACAGCAGTATATGTTGTGGCATTTATTTTACACGATGCGCGACGCTCCCGAGCTCTACTTCATCAACAAAACAAAAACAATAACAACAGCCGTGGAGCGGACAGTGGTGCTTTTTCTCCATACTGCGGAACACTCAGTTTACTCTACAAGGGCAAATCATAAAGACCTTGTGATATACACGCATTGCCAGTTTATTAGGTACACCCATCTAGTACCAGGCCGGACTCCCCTTTGCCTCCACAACAGCCTGAATTATTCGGGGCATGGATTCTTCAAGGTGTCGGAAAAGTACAAAGGTTGCTCAATTGGTATCAAGGGACCTAACGTGTGCCAGGAAAACATTCCCCACACCATTACACCACTGCCACCAGCCTGTACCGTTGACAGCAGGCAGGATGGGGCCATGGACTCATGCTGCTTATGCCAACTCCTGATTCTGCCATCAACATGACTCAACAGGAACCAGGATTTTTCAGACCAGGCAATGTTTTTCCACTCCTCAACTGTCCAGTGTTGGTGATCGCATGCCCACTGGAGCCGCTTCTTCTTGTTTTTAGCTGATAGGAATGGAACCCGCTGTGGTCGTTTGCTGCAATAGCCCATCCAAGTGACAAGGACCGATGAGTTGAGCGTTCCGAGATGCCGTTCTACACCATTGCTGTACTGCAACGTTTTTTCCCTGTTTGTGGCCCACCTTTTATCTTGCACGATTCTTGCCATTCTTCTTCGACAAGCTGTTTTCACCAACAGGACTGCCGCTGACAGGATGTTTTTTGTTTGTCGTACCATTCTCGGAAAACCCTAGTCTGTCTTACGTGAAAAGCCCAGGAGGCCACCCATTTCTGAGATACTGGAACCGGTGCGCCTGGCACGACTATCATACCATGCTAAAAGTCGCTTAGGTCACTCGTTTTGCCCATTCTAACTTTCAATCAAACAGTAACTGAATGCCTTGATGCCTGTCTGCCTGCTTTATATAGCAAGCCACGGCCACGTGACATTTTCGTGAACAGGGTGTACCTAATAAACTGGCCATTGAGTGTATAGTAGTGTTGTACATGTGGTGCCTACCTGGTGTGTCAGCTCTCATGTCCCCACCAAGTATTGCAGAAGCTTGCTCTGAAGCCAGCTGAATGAGGGCCCTCTGGTCAGTCTTCCACTGCCAATAGATGGTGGGATTTAGCAGTTTGCATATAGTCTTCATCTGCAGCGCTGAAAGGAACGGGAAAAAGGCAGGCCATCAGGAACCAATGAAATGTAGATCATATAAACACCAAGTTGAATATTGGTAAGTGAGTAAAGGATCCAGAACTGAATGCTGTGGCTGCTGACACATGCACATTTCCAGCTGGGAGGTTGGTATTGGCATGTAGGGTTGACTTTTCTATTGCTTTTTGTGTTCACAGTGAGGGTAGCTCTGCTTCACAATGAGTAGGGTGCCTATGGAGGTTTTATCAAGGCTACAGGTGCGGGAGCATACAGGACAGGAATTAAATAACTGCAGGAGACAGTCTTCATAGATGATGTACTTAGAAGCCAAGTGCAAAGTGGTCGGGGACAAAATCAAATAGCTACATAAACATAAAGCAAAATATGTTTTATAACTAACTCTTGTCAGTGGTGTAAAGTACTTACAGTTTTTCTCAATTGTTTACACACAAATACTGGTACTTGAGACACAATGACCACAACATGTAACTCATGCACCAATCCCCTGAACCAATTCTGCTTAACTACAAGCACAATTCCTGCTTTACACTCAAATTGCAGTTCTACAACACACTTTTTTCAAAACACTACACACAAATCTTTGCATTTGGCACAATTTTCATGTAGAAAATCTCTTGTTTTCACAATGAACACACTGCCATTCAAATCTGTACACTGACTCATCACATGGGCAAACACCCGTCACACAATTTTACAATTAGCAATCAGAGCTTTAGCATAAAAGGGCAACAGGTGAGCTCTTCTGTTTTGGAGCAATGGATGCCAACATTGGAAACAGAGGCAGAGCCAGAAGAGTGAGAGTAAGAGGAGGAGGACGGGGAGGACAAGGACGAGGACGAGGACGAGGAAGGCCAAGGACCGTAATATCTGATGAGATCCGAGCCACTTTGGTTGATCATGTGGTCAACCATGGTCTAACAATGAGGGAGGCTGGGCAAAGAGTACAGCCAAATTTGAGCAGGTACACTGTAGCATCCATCATCCGGACATTCCGAAATGAGAATAGGTAAGAAATCTACTCTCACTAGAAAATTGCAGTACTGCATATCAATACAGTACTCAATGAGTACAGTAGTACAGTATTGCCTGTGGACTGTTCTGTAGGACTGTAAAAATAAACTATGTTTCAAGTATTTGGGAAATGTATTTCTACTTTGTATTTACAGCATTTTACTATTTGTTTGGCAGAACTGAAAGATTACCAACACAAGGTGGTCGGGAACGTGTTCTGTCTCCTGAACAGGAAACTGAAATCATGAACATGGTCCTAGAAAATAAAGCCATAACATTACGGCAAAAACAAAGAAAAATAATAGAAAACAATGAGATATTTCAAAATATTGATAGGGTAAGCTTATCAACACTGGACCGTGTCTTGCGCAGAAATAATCTCAGGATGAAGCAGGTCTACAGGGTGCCATTTGAACGCAATTCAGAAAGAGTCAAAGAATTGCGATATAACTATGCGCAAGTGAGTCCTATACAATCCCACAATTGATGCATACTCTCAACACTGTATAAATTATACATATTTCAGTATTGTAATCATAATGATTGTGCTTCACAATAGTGACCACTCCATGTCTATTTCTGATATTGTCATGTGTGTTTCAGAGAGTCCTTGAGCTAGAGGTGGCTGCAGTGGAGCACCAGTTCATCTTCATTGATGAGGTTGGATTCAACCTCACAAAAAGATGAAAGAGGGGAAGGAATATCATCGGCCAGCGTGCCATTGTTCAAGTCCCTGGCCAGCGCGGAGGGAACATCCCAATGTGTGCAGCGATTACCCACCACGGCGTCATCCATCACCATGCTACCCTTGGCCCCTACAACACCACCCATCTGATCACATTCCTGGACACCCTACACAACACACTCATTCCACCAGATCAGGTAGATGGCCCAGAGCAGCTCAGGTACGTTGTCATTTGGGACAACGTAAGTTTCCACAGGGCTGCTCTGGTTCGTAACTGGTTCACTGCCCACCCACGCTTTTTAGTTGTTTATCTCCCTCCATATTCTCCATTCCTCAATCCTATAGAGGAATTTTTTTCTGCCTGGAGATGGAAAGTGTATGACCGAAATCCACAAACGCGTATACCTCTTCTCCAAGCTATGGAAGACGCATGTGGAGATACAGCAGCTGATGCTTTTCATGGCTGGAATCGCCATGCTAGGCGATATTTCCCCCGCTGCTTGGCCAGGGAAAACATTGCTTGTGATGTGGATGAGGTGCTGTGGCCAGACCGCAACAGAAGAGAGGATGCAGCACAGGTTTTTTTTTTTTACTGTAACTGTATACATTAAATTATTCTGTTTTGTATGTAGACCACTGTATGTGCAACTTTGTGTTGGTTGGGAATGGGATGTACACTGTGTACATTGTTTTTGTGGGAAAAATAAAATATATTTGTTACCGTGTGTTCTGAGTATAAAAACAATATTCTCAAATATTTTACAACACACTTATGTATGTACTATCTGTAGTAATGGCAATACTGAACCAAAAAATGGCCTAAGTCATTATGATGAATGGAGAAGAAGTGTTTTCCATTCATCATAGTGTTTTACATTGAGCACATCAGTGTTCAACTGGTTCTTATAAATGTCTATTCATATGATGGTTTGTGTGTGTCATTTGAAAACAAAATACCATTTTGATAAGAAATAACATTGTTTTGAATGTAAAGTTTCATTTTGCTGTAGAATTGAGGGGATTTGCCCATTGTGTGTGTGTTTTTTGATTTGTGTGTAGAGTTCTGAGAATATGAGGCATGCTTTCAGAAAATGTGTGTAAACAATCGAGAAAAACTGTAAGTAAAATTATTTTAAAGTACTACATAAGTAGTTTTTTGGGGTATCTGTAATTTACTTTACTATTTATATTTTTGACAACTTTTACTTCACTACATTCCTAAAGAAAATAATGTACTTTTTAATCCATACATTTTCCCTGACACCCAAAAGTACTTGTTACATTTTGAATGCTTAGCAGGACAGGAAAAAGGTCAAATTCACACACTTATCAAGAGAACAGCCCTGGTCATCTCTACTGCCTCTGATCTGGCAAACTCACTAAACACAAATACTTCGTTTTAAAATGATGTCTTTGTGTTGGAGTGTGACCCTGGCTAGCCATAAATAAATTTAAAAAACACGAAAATTGTGCCGTCTGGTTTGCTTAATATAAGACATTTGAAATGATTTATACTTTTACTTTTGATACTTAAGTATACTTTAGCAATTACATTTACTTTTGATACTTCATTATATTTTAAACCAAATACTTTAAGAATTTTACTCAAGTAGCATTTTACTGGGTGACTTTCACTTTTACTTGAGTCGTTTTCTATTAAAGTATCTTTACAAGTATGAAAATTGGGTACTTTTTCCACCACTGTGTGTGATAAAGCCTAGCTAGTAGGTGCAGGTCTACAACACATCGTGATCAGGCATCACAATACCACAGGTAACTGGGGTTAGTTAGCATAATCTTTTGACGATACGTCTTGCAGCTAGTACGTGCCAGACATAAACACTTTGTGTGTATAGCTAGCTAGCTAGCACATTTGCGATGCAATGTTCTTTTGCATTGTCACTAAAGGATGGTCGGCAATTATGCAGGAATTTTGCAAACGCGTTCCCATTATCATGCTTTGTTTACAGAATTGGCTTTGTTTAGCAAGCAAAGGCAACTACAGCAAGCCAAGGTATAACCAACAAAAATATTGCTTTCAACTGTATAAAGCCTCGTTCACATTACCCATAAGCACTCCATTACATTGCGCCGGATGTCATTTCAATGGGGACGTCCACAATGGCGTGGAATAGGCCCTTTTCACGTGACGTCAGACAACTTCCGTTCTGCCGCGATGCAGGTTATGTTTACATCCGGTGTCGCTTAGGAACGCTTAGCTAGTAGCACATCATTATGGAGTTCACCCAGTCCCTTTCACATCTGCCACCAATACGACTTAACGACGTAGAACGACTTGCTGACAAGTGGTCCCTTACTTCAAGATCGAAGCTTGATAAAGGCTACAAGTTCTTCGTTGAAGGTTACCTGTTTGATTATGAAGGTACGTGTTTATCTTTATTTAGCTTAAATTAGCCCTATGCTAGCGAAGGTTATGAGCTGACGAGTTTCTGTTTTGCAGCCTCTTTTTAATATTACTGCTGTTTGTATCGACCGTAAGATAAGAGTCAGTAATGTATTAATGGCTAATGCTGCGCCCTTTCTCCCAATCACTGTATTGAAACAGTCTCAAGTGTAGTTAACGGTGAGGTGACAGTGAGAGGGCGATGTTACAGGTCCATGAAGAAAAATGAGGAGGCTCATCGGCTTCAGGTTTCTCAGATAAACAGTTCTCTAACATTATGATAAGATAGGTTAAGATAGATAAGTTTTCTTTTTGTTGTGTTTTGCTGCGGTTGCAGATTTAATAAGAATGATTCCACAAAGTTCCACTGTGGATCAGTTTGTTTCTCAGTCTGAGCTCTGATTTTGTATCATTAAACTTAATACACAACGAAATTCTTACAAACCGATGTGGGTTGTTGACGGCAATAAAGACTGGGAAAGATTATGTGATAACTCAAAATGTTCAAATTTTCGATAAGTGTTGGCACTACTTGTCAAAGGTTTCAGAACAGCCAATTTTTCTTAATTAAAAAAAGAAATTGGGTTTTGAAAATTGTGTACAGTAGTTTATAATGAAACGCAGAAAAAATGTTTTAAGTACAGCACTAATTGTTATGTCTCTATGAACAGGTTACACTAGACTCTGCAGAGGTTCCTGTGGTACTCAATCACATGTCATGTTCCTGCTCTGCTGGGAAAGCACTATGTAATCACATAGTAGCACTTCTTTTTCAAAGTGCTCACTATGTTACCATGGGCTTTAAGACAGTGCCATTGCCTCTGTCATGCACCAGCGCACTGCAGACCTGGCACCGGCCTAGGACACAGGTCAGACATTATTTGTTACACTGATGCAGAACTTTGCAGTTTGTATTGACTTTTGACAATGTATTGTTCATCATTATTATATCACAGGGAATTGTACCAGAGGCCACCAATGATATGGCGGTGTGTAAACCAGCGGCTAAGAAAAAAACAAGTGTCAGAGCTGGTGTGAAGTGCACACTGTACCGAGCCTATGATGGTGAGTCTGAATGAGCCCCCGCCTGTACTAGAGCACAAAGACTTTAGTGCATTTCTAAAATAATACAAACATAAAAGTGATTATTATTTGTTACTTTTTATATAGACTTTCAGTGGATATTTTTTTATTTGTATTAGAAGCATGTACGAGACTGGATGAGTGTGGTTGTCTTTTTTAGTGAAAAAGATAAGGTGGCATTTAATGAAATCTAAACTTGACATATCTCACTTTCATGCCAGGGCCTATTCCGGATCCTCACGTCATGGCCAGTGCTGAGAAACTGAAAGACATCCGTCCACAACCAGGGATTTGCAAATTGCTGCACGGGCTTGAGGGCCTTAATTTGGTGGACTCTAAATTTGGCCCTGTGCCATTTGGGTCTGTGCTTTCTTACCAGTGCCCTCTAGAATTAAGTAGAGATATTATTAAACACCCTGGTGCCAGTGAGTTTCCTCAGTTGCCTATTGAAGGTTACAACTTTAAATTTCCCATTGATTTTGAGCCCAACTACATACAACAATGTCATTTGGACAGCCTGATTGTGTCAGAGGAGATGTCTGCTGCTATTGAAGCAGAAACAAGAATGCAGTCAGAATGCCAGCTGTGGAGCCAGGTACGCAAACCCCGACTGACAGCCAGCAGATTCCGTGAAATATGCCATGTTCGTGGGGAGTTGTCTGCCAAGGCTTTGGCAACCCGCATTCTGAGAGGAACTCCTCAGACAGCTGCTATGAGAAGAGGGTTGGATCTGGAACCTGAGATACTGAGGCAATATTCTGATTTTTGTGATGTCTCTCTGAAACAATGCGGGGTCATCATCCACCCTGATTCACCTCACCTTGCAGCCAGCCCGGATGCTAAAGTCTTCTGCCCAACAGAAGCACCACCATTTGGTCTTGCTGAGGTTAAGAGTTGCGATGTTGAAAATGTTACCCAAGTTAAACACCTGATCACAGTTAAAGGCCAGGCCTGCCTTAAGAAGAGCCACAAATACTACTATCAGGTTCAAGGCCAACTCGCCTTAAGCGGACTTCAGTGGTGTGACTTCATTACAGATACCCGCACTGACTTCACAGTTGAGAGAATCTTTAGGGATGAGGAGATTATCCACTCAATGCGACAGAAGCTTGATCATTTCTATTATAACATCTACATGGATGTCTTCTTAAGTTATAAAACATAAGGCAGAATTTTATGTGTAAATAGTGTTAAGGTAAATGTGGAAGGTGAACCTTTGACATTTTTTTCTTTAACTGCAAATTAACTTGTCATATACTGTATATCTCCTATGTACTGAAACACACATTTTGAAAAGGATTGTGATGTAAATGTTGACATGTTTTTCTTTAACTGCAAATGAACTTAATTGTGTTATATACTGTATATCTATGTATTGAAATACAAATTTTGAAAAGGATTGCGATGTTGTAAATGCTCTTACCAAAATCAAAAAGGATTGGAAGCAGTTGCTTGCAAACATATATTTAATAGTTCCATCAGTGCCATGACACATAAGCACATAACATGGTTAATAGTTGGATATTTTTACAATATATCACATTAGGTTCATTAATAGCTATGAAAAAGTTATTACCCTTAACAAAAACATACAGTATAACATTAGATCAATTAAATTACCAACAAAGTTAATTCATATTTACATTTTTTTGTACATACAATACAGTAATATAAAAGTACTTCTATTTACAGCCCATCTAGCTTACTCAGGAAATATACAACTTCCAGTTGACAAAAACATCAGACTGGTTTGTCTCCTTTAATGTCAAGAGGTCCCTGATAGTTCGACATGAGGCAGCAGATGGCCCACAGCTGATTCACTGAACCCACTGTGGAAAGAGGAACAAGCCCATCCCAGATATGGTACTCCTTCACCCTCCGTATGGCCCTCTCGACTAAAATCCTCAGCCGGGCGATGGCCTGGGTCTTAAGAGTGTCCTCCCTGCTGAGCTGAGGAGATTTTTTCAGTGGAGGGATGACGAGTGTTGCCCCCACTTCTGACAACATCCTCTCGATCAGGAAACCCTTGTCCGCCATTAATTCATCTCCGGGCTGAAGTAAATGCAAGATCTGACATTTCCGTGTTATTTCCATGTCGGAGATGGAGCCTGTGTAGAGCTTTGATACAAATGTGATAACACCACATGGAGCTACACCAATCAGCCCTTTAAAGGTGGTGTGATTTTTGTAGCTCGAAAAGGTTTCTGACTGTAGTGAGAGGGAGGATGGTGTTTCACAGCGGATCTCGGTGCAGTCTACTATAACTCTCACCTGAGGGCAGTAGAGCTTGAACTTATCAGGCATTGTGGCCTGCACCTGCTCTCTTGTCATCCACACCGGCAGTGAGCCAAGAACCTGGTAAAGGTAGCTAGTCCATGTTAAAATGATGCGGCTAACTGTGGACAGGCTGACCTCAAAGATGGTAGACAAGGTTTTCTCCTGAAGCCCAGCTGCAACACGACACAGAAACATAAATAGTTCATCAATAAGTGGAAGTTTTCGGTGAGGGCTAGGTGTCACATGTGCCGTTTGCTGTGCCTTAGACCAGTATACAAGCCGTGAAGCAGAGGGATAAACAGAATCCCAAAACACAGTGAAGACCTCCTTTGAGCTGAATCGTGTGTAGTAGCGATAGTCCTCATCTGTGACACAAAAATTAAAAAGGAGTGGATGCTGCTTCTTAACTGTCAGGTGCTGGATCTCAATTTCTAGGGACAACACTTGCAGCTCCAACTCTCGAATTCTTTGAGTAGCACTGTCCAGTTTACCTTAAGGGGAAGAAAAAGCATACATGTTGGTAGGTTAGTTATTACTCATCTATCCCATCCCATTTTCAATAAATAAAACTGAAGAAGCTTCTAAGATGGATGAGGTTTAAAACGCCAAGTCTTTTCACAGAGAGACCAGTTACTCCAAATCGTAGTATAAAATAGTATTTTTACTTAACTGCCATATACTTTTACTTTTTTTGCCAAACAGATACATGGTTACTCTTATTTGTAATACTAACCAGGAGAAGGACGGCAGGCATAGTCGTGATCGTTTGTCACTGCAGGCAAAGCACCCTCTGTGCTGTCAGGCATCTCATGATCAGAATCATCCAGGACAGCAACACCAAGACGCTTTCTTGCTCGCTGGTAAACTGACTCCCGAGCTTGTGAGCCGCCTCCTATATGTGTGAAATTAACCATATGCTTGTCATGATACATTTTGGTAATCACTTTTCAGTCCCTAAAATGACAAAATGTAGCAGCTATATTGCATCAGGATTAAATTATTAAACATTTTGTACAAGTAATATATTATTGGATTACAGTAGTATTACGTTTAACGCTGTCTACCTATCCTTACCCCAATCATTCCAGTGGAATCTAGACGGCACTGATCCCTGTTTAATACGGATCCGTCCACTGGCCGATGTGTATCTATCCTCAGGGGGAAAGTGCTGACTGCAAACAAAGGTGCTCCCACGAAGAATCTTAAAACTTGGTCCCTCATCTCTCCTGATCGCCCTCACCCAACGGGCACGTATTTCTCCATCAACAGGGAAATCGTGAAAACTCAGATACGGGAATTTCTGTTTGTTGTTTGAACAAAATGGTACACTGCAATAGCATCTTCTCGAAGATTGTGCCATGCTTCGGTGTTGGATGGGATACTGTTGCGATACAGACACCGGGAGAAAAGAAACAGCTAAATTAACATTCAGCTTTGACCAGGAATCAATATTTATCTAGCTATCATGCACAACAGTATTTGAATAGGTGAGTTACTATACATTCATGAATAAACTAACTGCCTAACAAAGGGTTAGATAGCTAGCTAAGTAAACTTGTTACATTACAGCCAGGCAGCAATGTAACGCTACCTTTTAACGTTATCGGTATCTGGTACTAAGTTGTTGTTAGCTAACGTTAGCCCACTTTTAAGTAACTAAGGCAGTGAACAATTATGAATTAACAATAACGTTAGCAAGTTACAAACCATTGCATATACGTAAACATTATTACTCTTAACTTTACTAATTTAACTTAAACGTACCTTTTGGAATTTCTTCAAGTAGCTAGCTTGCTAGTTAGTGGTCAACAGTTGTATTTTCGTTGAGAAGTCTCAGGTTACGGGCGAACGGAAGTGAAGTTAACCTGCTACGCGGAAAGGCGGAAGTTAGATGACGTCATCGTGAAAAGGGCCTATCGCAACCCACCCTTGTGGTTGAAGGCTCCATTGCGAGACAGATGCCGCATACTTTGAAAATGTTCAAACTTGCCGTCGTCTTCAATACAGCCAGAGTCCATCAAAGAACAGGAAGTTCCCAAACCACAGAAGAAGATGAAAACATGTGGTTTTCGGTGATGGCTTTTTGAGATATGGGATAGCTAGCAACAATTACCCATTCCTATTAGTGAGTACTATTTTAAAAGTAATGTTAAATAATACACATTGGCTGTTAAGCCAATTATATTATATGACTGGTGCCTCCCGTTTAAGTTAATTGTGATGGTAATGAGTTTGATTTTGATTATAATTATTAGGTGGAGGTCGCTAGCTACAGTGGTATCTTCAACCTAGCCTAGCCTTTAGCAAGCTAGCTAGCTACTTTGCAATGCAAGCTAGCTTGACTTGCTATAAAGTTAGAGAAACAAGTTGAGGAAAAAGTATCTAAACAAAACATGTTTTATTATCACCTGAAACAATATATTTATTCTGTCTTGAATGAAAAGGTCATATTTTGCAATCTCCCAAAATAAATGCGATCTCTAACGAGAGACCAGCTCTCCTCCATCTTGCGTTACAAACACTACACTTGTCCGCAGTGTTGCCAACTCCTCAGTAAGGAAAGTAGCTATTGGCTGTCCTAAAAGTCGCTAAATGATGTCTTCACCTAATTTCCATAATTGGCCATGTGTCTATGCACGCATCACTTCCGCATTGCCGTAAGGATGCTTGGGCATTTCCGGTTACCGGAAAAAAAACATTAGACAGTGACAGTAGACCGTTATGATGGCAGAGATGAAGTTTACAAGGTGTTTGCTGGAGTTGCCTAAAGTATATGTTAATGATATACGGAGGGTCGTCCGGACATCCAGTATGACACCAGGTAGCAAACTGGATAAAGGCTTCACATTTTACGTTTCTTCTTTTCTTTGCAACTTTGAAGGTAATATGCTAACGCTAGCTAGCCTGAGCTAGAAGCCTTGCTTTGGTGTTTTAAGTCATGACTCCGTACTGCTTCAGGTTAATCATGCTTTAAATAAAGTTTAATCATGTGTATATACCTCTCACTTCATGTGTTTGTACTTTTATGAAAGTATCAGGTAAAAACAGGGCTACAAATGAGATCTCTGTGAGAGCCCACTGCTACCGCTCAATGAAGAAACTAAAACCACCACACCAGCTGAAAGTAGGACTAGATTAAGTGACACGTTCAAAGTTCTGTTGAACTTGTTCAAGGTTCCGTTCAACACATGTTTTACTCGTTTAATGTTACCACAGCTTTGATTGCCATTGCTAAGAGAACACTTTAGAACTTTAGTGGTTTTCACGATAGCTGAACAGTGGTAGCCTAATACAGACCAGGGTAGCTGAGTGGGAATTGCCATGCTTTGTTTTTGGGTCTGTTGTAAACAAATTGGAGTTTGGTTTGAAATGTAAACAATAATGAGATTACTACTTTTTCCTGACTTGATGACTGCAATGACAGTAATATTCCACTCAGCTATTATTCAAACTGCTGATGTTCTACTCAAAACTGTCCTGTCATCTTTACTTCTTTCTTTATAAACATATGGCCCAACTTCCTTGCTTTTGTACTTGATGTTTCTACTTATCAAGAGGAATTAGGAGCAAAACCTTCACTCTACTGTTATTGGTACTAGGCTACAATGTTGCACCACTCACCTACTGCTCTGCCAATACTGTTTGAAGGTAGGTAAATGGCACAAGACAATAGGTAAGTGGTGGGAGACAGTATAGCCAAGTGGTGCAAGACAGTAGGAAAGTGATGCAGAAAGCACTAAAGTGACACGAGACAGTAGATAAGTTGCTTACACCAGTAAAAAGTAGAAAGAACAAGTTTTGCTGGCTGGGTGCATCGCCTGATGGGCTGGTATATGACCCACTTGAGCGACCATCATTTGGTCTAGTTGAAATGAAATGGCCAAATGTAGCCAGCTACATAGACTGCAAGTTCCTGAGATTTGACCATGGCCTACACAAATTGAAGGAAAGCCATTGTTATTATTGGCAAGTCCAGGGACGGTTACTCATCACAGGCATGGAATGGTGTGATTTTGTTGTCTGTGACCACGATGACATTTTCGTGCAGTGCATTTGCAGAGACAGCACTGTATTAAGCTCCCTGAAAGAGAGATGTGATTTGTTTTTCTTTAACACATACATGTCAAAATACCTCTCTATGAAAAGTAACTGAACAGACACATGAATTATTGTACAATCATTTTAAAATTTATTTTGTCAACTGTCTTATTTACAACATTGTAATATTAAAGGGGCGCTATGCAGTTTTGGTCATTTCTTCGCTTTTTTCTCTATAGCGCTACCCCTACATATAGATATTTGGCAGCTCCTATGTTTACTCTGCTTCTTTTTGGCCGGCTCAGCCATGACGATAGTGTGAAAAACTCCATCGCTACCTTGTTAGCCGGTTCCTGAATGGGCGTATGTGTGCAGTGCTGTGAAGCAATTTGTTACATCGTGAGACCTGATATCACGCGATACTTCCTGACGCTGTGGACGGCGGCTCGCCGGCTGAAAGTTGCAAGGGTGTTTTTTCCGCTCACAGGCGCTAGGGGGAAGGGACACGACCACCATTCAACTCGAAAAAAGTTATATAACCATTCCAATGACTCCGAAGCTGTTCAGTTAAGGTAAATTAAGCTAAAAAAGCTGCATAGTTCCCCTTTAATTGTCACATATACAAATTGTAACATATCAAATTATAACATACAAATACTGAGACTTTCTTGTATGCACTCTTACCTTTTTTCTTCTTCTCTATCCTCATTTCTTTATTATTTATGCTTTGGTTTCGCACTGTGTGCTTTAATTCTGTTTTTCTGTACCGAATATTGTATGTATACAGATTAATAGTTGTAACTTTACTGTTACCGTTCTAAAAAATTGAGCGCTGACTTGACTAATTTACTGTTTGTACGATAATCTGTGGCTCAATAAAAACATTTTTGAAAAAAAAAGACATGAATTTCATAACATATTTCATCACAGCCTATTTGTTCCATAGCCATCCATGAGTGTTCATTTTAGGATTGTGCTGCCAACATTAGCCATTGGTTGCCCAGGCTTTAACCAAGGGCCCATTTTGATAATTTACCAAAAGACAGGCAACTGTGTAAAGTTGATTGATGCTGCCCGTCAATGAAAGAGGGATTACTGTACTGAATAATTTATGTTCCTTAACCCTGCGAATGAGCCGCTCAACGTGGACTCTCAGTCTGGCAATAGATTGTGTCTAACTGACCTCTGGCTCAGACAGTTGTGCTCTCTTACACAGAAAGGTAGGTATGTGGACCTTGCAGGGCACACAGTCTTCTACAAGGAAACCCTTGTCAACCATTATGGCCATAGATGGGTTTAAGATAGCCACCATGCCAGACTGCTTCAGAATCTCTTTATCGCTGATGGCACCTTCATAGAGAGACGACGCAAAGGTTACTGTGCCGTGAGGGGCCATCCCAATTAATTTTAAATGTACAGTGTGATATATAGTTCGAGAACACCTCACTCTGGAGGAGAAGAGAACTAGGTGTTTGGCAGCGTATTTCGGTACAGTCCAAAATAATTTGTGTGTCAGAGTAACCCTGAAAAACCTCTGGCATGTGAGATTTGACAGTCTCCTCATCCAGCCAAATACCCACAGCCCCTAGTACAGTATACAGGAAGTTAGCCCATCTATTTATGATGCGGCTTACAGTTGACTGGTGGATTTTGAATCTGTGGGCCAGATCCTTCTGCATTAGACCCAATGACAAGTAATTAATGAAGAGAAAACATTTGTCAATGGGTTGAAGAACCTGAAAAGAGTAAGAATTCCATTATTACCTCATTACACAAATAGATTGTTACTGGCTTAACTTTCAAGATGATAAGATGATGCAATATATCTTGCTTTGTAAGAACAACTGTAAAATATATTCACAGTTGCATTGCCAGTGTGAGGGACCTCATCAGTCTTTGCTACACTTCGTGCTCTTGTCACCCGTATGATCTTGCAGGTGGCTGGCTCTATCTGCTTCCAAAAGGCCATCAGGTGGGCATGACTTGCAAACCTGTGGGACATACGTGTTACATTTCTATATGTTAAGTGTCCATACACAACATTAAATTGCAAGCATGTTAGCATCCTTATTGACAGTTATACAACATCTTAGAACATTTGGCACTAAGGTCAGAAACTGGACCACGCACACGTCAGTCCTTTTGCTTACTGCTCTTCTCAGTATTTTAAAATACAATGAATGTGTTAGTAGATAGCCTAGATCTAGATAGTTTTAGATAGATACTTTACTCATCCCGAGGGAAATTCAAGGTTTCCAGTAGCTTACAACAACACACATCACACATGCAACATTTAAACAGATAATAATACTAGTCATTGTTGACAGCTCAAATACATAGGCCTATATATTAAACACATTGGACATTTTAATTTACCTTGTGAAAAACCTTATGTCATCATCAGATCCAGCAAACCGCTCCAAGCAGAACTTGCTGCTGATAGTTATCTCCTCAATTTGATTTCAGAGCCTTGCTATCTCTACACTAAGTTCTTCATTGTGGTCAAGGGACATATCCAGCGCAGCAGGTTCAGTACTGTTGCAGTAGTCATGGTCAGGAGGACAGTCCAATTCCACAGACGGATCATTCATGGTTTCTGTGTTGGGACGCTCAGTCCTTTCCCAAACTCCGGGCCGTGGGGCTGGAAGACTGAAATTGTTCCATTGAAACAGCACTGGAACAGCTCCCTTCTTCAGATGTCTGCGCCCAGCTGGAGTCGGAGGCTCTATCACATCTTCACTTAGAAAGTGTCGGCTGCAGACTCGTGTGTTTGTTGTAAGAAAGTTGACTCGTCGAAACCCACCGTTTATGTAATTCACTGTCTTTGGGAAAAGTAAAAAAACGAACAGAAGAATTGCATCTGGCAGACACTGTACATTGCGGCACACAGCAGTGATGGCTGGAAGAGCTGTCATCCCGTTTTTGAAAGGACACTTTCGTACGTTTACACGTCATCGTGTTATAAGTCAAGACGAAGTATTACAAGTAAAAACATTAACATAAACATTAAGATAAACAACAACAACGACGACGAAAATTAACCGTTTCGGATGTTTTTGACGACAAGCATTCAATGCTAGCACACGGTAGCACAGCATTCTACGATAACCGGAAGTTTACATCCATCCTGAGATTTAACCGGAAATACGTGATTTAACCGGAAACAGGGAGGCGCTAAGAGGCGGGGAACAGCCAGTGCGCCAACGGATTGGCTGAGTAAGTCTAAACCACGCTCAAGTCTCTACTCTGATTGGCCAGCAGAGAGGTGGGAACTCTCTCTCTGTCAGAGTATTTGAAGAACAATCTAAAACAATGGATTAGTTCTCTGTCTGCCCTGCGAGGTTTTTCAGTGAGCCCGTATACGAACCAACATACTTATCATCCATACACTTTGCATATAATAAATTTAGCTTGGATTGAAGATCTCTTGATTCTTATTTCAATACCAGATTTGAATTACGCAATTTCTAACAATTGGTGACCTCCGACGTGATCTGGTAGCAGAACTTCGCTGGAATTCATCCAGCCTATTGGACAATCGCTGTCTTCGAACCGTGTGTTTCACAAAGTGCCCGGGCTTCTAAAAAGGTAAGCAAACACCTATTGTAATATAACTAAAGTTTTGCACATTGGCTTTATCCAAATTAATTTTGTGAAGCACCTGTTTGATGTAAGTGAACTCTATTACTCTATAAATAACGATTATAGATTACTAATTCGATTTGATAAAATACCATGCAAATGTTTGATAGTTGTGATGGTTAAAACCCATGGGAGGTGCGAGCTATGGTTAGACAACCATAGGAGGTACCTTTAAAAAACGGTGCGAGCTATGGATAGAACATCCATAGGAGGTACTTTAAAAAAAACAGTGCGAGCTATGGTTAGAAATCCATAGGAGGTACTTTAAATTAGAGTGTTACTGTATGCATGAGGGTGTGAATGATAATGTACCTTGATGAAAAACCAATTAGGGATAAAAAAAAAAAAAAAACGTATGTGAACTATTCAAACTGTATAATTTGGGGATAACTGTTGGGTTTGTGGTTGCTTAAACCATATAACCCGTTAAAAACAATTGGGAACATAAAGCTAAAGTGATTAATTGTGTGACTGAACTGAAACGTTTGAGCTGATATGATTGAAATTTGATGTTTGGTGTTTGACATAGCATAATACTGCTTTTGAATAGTTGTGTCGAAGCAATTCGGTTTATTATTTGATTTGATGTTTGATGTTTGACATAGCATAATACTGGTTTTAGGTGCTTGGTTTAGGCTATTTGGTTTATTATTTGATTTAACGTTTGATGTTTGACCCTGCAAAATACTCGTTAAACAATTAGACTGAAATAATTCGGTTTATCGTTGAAATATAAACATGCACCAACTTTAACTAATTAGGTGGGAATCATTTGATTTAAATAAATAGATTAAAGTACTTTGAATAACGGCAGAATATTGGAAACGCGCTAAAACGAGAAACAGCTCCTCACAAAGCCTGTTCCCCCTGGACAAGGAATAGGTAGAGTTGCGAGGGGAGGGGCTGGAGACAGCGAAAGTGTGGCTTTTGGAGCCATGATAGACTGGGAGTTGGGGATTGGGGATTGGAACCGGCGACCTCTCGGTTGTTGGAGCGGCGCTATTGGTCACTAAGCTGCCTGCTGCCCCATATGAGTTTAAGGTTGTGGCGTTGTTGGATCATGTGATGGTGGAATAAACTGACCATAAGTAATGTTGTTTTAGACGTAATGTATAATATAGTACAAAGCAAATAAAGGGTTAAATTGAACTAATTATCACGGTAGAGCTAACGTAGTACAGTGAGGGAACTTCATTTTGTGTCAGAGGGTAAGATGAGAAATCATTAATGGTGCTATTGGTGGAAATCTATTTATCATTTCAAGGCATGGAGTAACAATCTGCATTTATGAGTGTAAATTCCACTGCTGATGTATTGATCGAATGGGTACGATGGAGTATTTGGTTTGGTAATGTTGAATGGACTATTTGTAGCGTGTTTTGGGGTTAAATAGAAAAAACTCACTTATTCAATAGGGAATGGGTGGAGAGAGAGAGAGTTTTTACGTGTATTAAAAGTTGCATAAGATAGCTTTAGTAGTATTTTAGATAGGTCTATGAAAATATGTTGCAAGTACGAATGACATTATTTCCTAAGAAGGGAGATTGTAGGGAAGTTTCCCGTGCCTCCCCCATAATGTAGGAAGGAGCAGGAGAGGGGGAGGAGAGGTGAGAGACAGTACATAGTTCAAATGATAGGAACATCATTAAATGTATGCTTATCAACGATAGCAAGTATTTGTTTTATTAATTAGGACCTCCTCCCGGGATCCTTTGATGAAAGGATCCTTTGATGGGATAGGAGTACCTCGAGGGGTACCAGAAGAATTCAAAGCTAGGAATCAGATCGTAGCTGAGTTTGAATCAAGTCTTTTTTGGTGGTCAACAATTAATAAAACCGTAGATTGGATAAATTATATTTACTATAACCAGCAAAGATTTGTAAACCACATTCGTGATGCAATAAAGGGATTAGCTGAGCAGACAGCGGCAACTAGCTTAATGACATGGCAGAATAGAATAGCTTTAGATATGCTTTTGGCTGAGCGGGGCAGAGTTTGTGTTCTGTTTGGATATATGTGCTGTACTTTCATCCTCAAACAATATAGCACCGGACGGGTCCGTGACAAAAGAGCTTCAGGGAGTAACCACGCTGACGAACGAACTGGCTGAGAACTCTGGTATTGATAGCTCCATAAACGGTTGGTTTGATAACATATTTGGTAAATGGAAAACTATTGTTGTAACTATTCTGGGTGAAGTTATAGCTTCTATGGGTATACTTGTTCTTTGTGGATGTTGTCTTATTTCCTGTGTCTGAGGTTTGGTGAGAAAGGAGATGGAGAAGGTGGTTTCCCAACAGATGGTGAGATACGGCCCAATCCTGGACTCCGACCTAAGGAATGAAGGATATGACCTACCAGGCTTGGTGGAGTGACACTAGAGGGTGTCTAAAGGGGGCCAAAATATACTTCTCTGTTTGTGTTTTATGTTTTAATAGTCTTATGTTTTGTGTTCTATTAATCCTGTGTTTCATGGTTTGAAGTTCCTTGGTGACTGGTAACAATTTGCAAGTTGGGTGTAGATGGACTGAGGGTTTTAATTTTTTAGTATCATTATGGCCTATTAATAAAAGTGTGATTCTTTTTGTTTGTATTGTATTATAATGAATGACACCCTGTGTTTTCTTATTTTTTTTAAATCACACCCTAGTGGGTGTGAAAAGGGGGATTGTGAGAGATTTATTATTCTTATAATTGATGGGATGACTAACTTAGAAAGAATGCATTCTTGACTGGGCTAATGTAGGTTGTGTCACCTGGCAAGCTGTGATTGATGTGAAGAGCTGTTTTAGGGGGTAAAATGAGATAAGGATTTGTGTCTCCAAATACTAGACTATACTGGTTCTTTGTGATCTGTGAACCTTCCTTGGACGTAGGAATGGTGTCTAAGGGAGCTGGCTCTTCTCACTATGACAGGTTGTTATGATAAATGTATGCCTGGAAACAGGGAGGCGCTAAGAGGCGGGGAACAGCCAGTGCGCCAACGGATTGGCTGAGTAAGTCTAAACCACGCTCAAGTCTCTACTCTGATTGGCCAGCAGAGAGGTGGGAACTCTCTCTCTGTCAGAGTATTTGAAGAACAATCTAAAACAATGGATTAGTTCTCTGTCTGCCCTGCGAGGTTTTTCAGTGAGCCCGTATACGAACCAACATACTTATCATCCATACATTTTGTATATAATAAATTTAGCTTGGATTGAAGATCTCTTGATTCTTATTTCAATACCAGATTTGAATTACGCAATTTCTAACATACGTGATGCTCGCCTGTGCATATCGCCTATTGTGATGGACGCTGTAGGAGAGAGGAATAACGTTGTGGGAGAGACAAAAAGTGAGTAAAAAACACCCTACATTTACATCCCGCCCTGAATGTAACTCAGGGCGGGATCAGCCAGTGACGGCTTCCTGCATGCGCAGTCTGGACGCGGAGGGGTGAACATCTCCTGCTCTGACTGCAGCTGGGAGGGACTGCTGCGCGAGGACTGGGCCGCCTGTGAGTGCTTTGGGACGGGGGTAACAAAGCACACGCTGCTCGTTGAGAAGAGTAAGAATGATACGTGCTTTCACGTCAGAGTCTCCAAAAGTCTCCAATAACACCAGAAAAAGTCGCTAGATTTGTCGCTAGTCGCTTTTTTGAAAATATGTCGCTAGAGGGGTCTGAAAACTCGCTAAATATAGCGACAAAGTCGCTAAGTTGGCAACACTGCTTGTCCGTTCAGTAGCGTGGTAAGACTCTGTGAAGATGACGTATGGCGTAATGAAATACATCACGATGTAAACCGGGCATAATGTTAGCTCGCTTAAGAAGCTAGCTAGCTAACTATCTAGCTAGCAAGCTAAATATCCAAAACAGTTTTTAGATGACCAGGGCAAAATATTTACACCAAGGCAAAAATATTACTCACTACAACAGCAAGGGTGAGCTAGCCTACCTTTCTTGTCCGTCCTCAGCGTCTGTGATAGTTTCATCCAGATGAAAAGTAGGCCTACTATCCAATCCTTCACTAACGTTAAAGTAGAAGGATTCGTCTACGCGTGGCCTTTATAGTGCCGTTGATGCGGTTGTTGTTGTGGGGCAGGTGAATGCAGCGTCAGTCTCACAAGAAACAGAGACGGTCTCTTGCACAGCTTGGCATTCTGTTAATTCAATACAGACATTATTAGTGTTAAATGACCAAGTATGGGAATAACAATGTCATTATAGCTGCATTTTCAGAAATGACTAAATGCACTTGTTTTGCTTTCAGACCACAGGGGTTCGGACTGGATCAGTTTGACATCCGATCTCTTTTGTGGTCTACAAATATATAAAACAGTTCCACATCGTATATAAACAATACGACTACTGGGGGCGTGTCTTTCAGATAGTTATGTTCAGCCACCCGGGAGAGTAAATGTCATTCCTATTCATCCTGTTAAGTTTGTACACTGCAAATTGATATTTTCCTTCAATATTTTTGCACATTACATATTTTAATATGCATTTTATAACATTATTATTTAAATATTATAAAGCTAAGTGTTAACTATCCCAACATTGGGATATGCATAGGTACTTGAGGAACTCATACTCTTGTGTAAGCATCATAAAGCTACAAAAAAAGTGTCAGTGCTCAACCTTAACATGATGACAATAGAGCAGAACAGTTTAACCGGAATGACATTTACTCTCACGTGTGGCCAGTTTTTTTTATCTGAAAAAACCTACTAAGCCATGCCTCCAGTCTTCAAAGAAAACAACCCAACTAAGTGACCCAACTGGCTGGGTCAAAATAACAGTGTGGCTTGTCATACCTTTACTTTTGGCATTCACAGTATGACTAATGTACAGTAGTGTACACATTTACTGTACACATTCACACTTTGACTTCACATGTATATGAGGGAATGAGAGTCTGAGTGTCATCATCCATATTACAGACATCAGAATTCATCTGATTAGTCAAGTAATTCACTGTATATGTATGGGCAGGTGAGATTGATTCAAGGTGATCTTTGAATGACGCCATGATTCAATCTGAATCAGCATAGTCAGCAATGAACTGACTAACATTCTCAGTTCACAATCTGTTTAGATTCAGCTCAATTGGTTCAGATTCAGTTCAGGGCCAGTTCCGATTCAGCTCAATAAATTCAGATTCAGCTCTTCACAGTCATAGACTCACAGCTCTGCCTAAATGTGACGGTTCAGTCAGGCAGTCGTGCAGGCAGCCATGTCATCAGTCTGGGGCGGTCAGTCTGTGTCGTCTGCTGCTGCTGCTGCTGAGGGAAAGGCCCCATGCCTTTCCTTCTCCTTCCACCCCTCTGCACTCACACGTTAGTCAAATCAGCCCATTACGTGCTCCGTTGGGCATGTTTTGCTTTTTATATCCATCCCGGGCATCAAGAAGTCAATTACTTTGAAACACACACAGACTCCGAGCACAGAGGGGTCCTTTTTCACAGTAGATGTGAGAGCATCAGTGTCAGTGTTTGTTTGTTTATTCATGTTTCCCACCATCAGCGTTCTGCGGAAGACAGCTAGCGCTATTACTGTAATTACCCAGTTCACTGTAAAAGCTGTCACAAGACATTGAGAAAGAGGAAGTAAACATGTAAACTAGAACATGCTAACGCTAATCCACAAGCAAACCTCATAAAAATTGTTAGAATAATGATTTTGACTTGAATCAGAATCACGTTTATTGTCCTTCAAGAGGAAAATATTGGCAAGTACATTCTTACATGGATATACTGTACAACATGTTCTCTTAGCGCTTTTTTATTTTTAGCTAAAACATTATAGCTTGGCTGGTTGCGATTTGATGTATTTAGGGTTTGAATTCACATTATGGGGTCATCCTGCATTACAGGGACTTACAGATGTAGGATCTTAATTTGATCACCCTGTTGCAGGAGAACCTTCCTGCAATGCAGGAAATGTAAAACTTGTAGTGTATTTGAGGTTTAAAAAGGCTTCTGAAGTTTGTCATTCCCACATTTCAGACTTAATTTTCCCTTACAATAACGGTATCAACCCCTACAAAAATGTCCATTAATTATAATCCACATAACAATTATAATTTCCTGTTGCTGCAGGATTATTTTCCTGCTGTAGCAAACTGGTTTAAATTAAGATCCTACATCTGTAGGTAAGCTTTCATACAGCGGCATTACAGCGCCATACAAATAACGTCCCAAATGGCACCCTATTCCCTGGCCCTGGTCAAAAGTTGTGGACTATATAGGGTATATGGTGCCATTCGGGACGCAACCTGAGTTGAGGAAGCAGGACATGGCTGGTTGATTCAGATACAACACACACAGTCATGGATGGCCTGGGTAAGTGGTGCTACTGCTGAGCTGAAGGTTGGATCCCCATAGCCATTGCCAGCAGGCTGTGAGGGGAGTGAGTGGTTGAACACTGTAATCAGTGCGAGGCACACACAGAGAGACGCAGCGAGACACAGAGGGAGCCATATAACCAGACACATAGCGAGTCATAGCGAGACACAGTGAGTTAGTCCCAAATGGCACCCTATTCCCTATATGGTGTACTACTTTTTACCAGGGCCCATAGGGTTTATAGACCCAAAGTGTATGCACTATTTAGGGAATAGGGCACCATTTGCAACCCAGCCACAGAGACGTGAGGCGCCAAGATGCACATTAAAGCCAATGACCAGGCAGACAGGCCACAGGGACAGACAAAGAGTGTCACTCCTGGATTGGAGCACTAAAATGAGAGGCGGATCTGACAAATGACAATGTGACACTAGATGTGTGACTGTGAGTGAGGCTGGGAGCAAGAGATGGAGAGTTTTTAGACGTGTTTGTATGTGTTGCAATTATGTAGACTCTTGCTCCTTAGCTGTAGCATAACCCCAGAGCATTTCACATCCTGTCAATCACTCAGACTGGCAGAGAGAGAGAGAGAGAGAGAGAGAGAGAGAGAGAGAGAGAGAGAGAGAGAGAGAGAGAGAGAGAGAGAGAGAGAGAGCTGCTCCCTTGAGTGTGTGGGCAGGGCAGGGCATCCCCGCAGGCACAGTTGGCATGCAGCTGGGCACCCTCACTCACTCCCCAGGGCAGCCTGTGTGCCAACGCTCTGCCATGCCTCAGAGAGAGGAGAGGTCGACTGGAGAAGGAGAAGTGTCTGTGTTTGCTTTGGTTTATTCAGATCCCTATTAGCTTTTGCCAAAGCAGCAGCTATTCTTCCTGTTGTGTCATTTCACAGTCCCTATTGTGCCATGAGATGTTTTTTTTAGCCATTATTTTAAGGTAATTTTGCTGTTTGCTTGAGTAATTGGAGATGTAAGAGAGTTCCATGGGATCATGGCTCTGTATAATACTGTGCATTGCTGTGAATTTGTTTTGGACTTGGGGACTGTGAAGAGACCCCAGGTGGCATGTCTTGTGGGATATGCATGGGTGTTTAAGCTGTATGTTATTTGATTATGCAGACAATCTGGAATTTTCATCACAGAAGCAGTTAACCCTCAACCAGGAAAGACTGGCATGCATGTTGTTGATGTTAGTTCTATATGTGCAGTTAAGGGCAAGGCGTGCTGCTCTGTTTTGAACCAGCTGCAGCTTTGCTAGGTCTTTCTTTGCTGCACTTGAACATATTACCGGACAGTAATCAAGATGTTACAAGACCAGAGCTTGAACAACTAGTACAGTTGATTTTTGTGTCAAAAAACCCAGCAGAACATATATATATATATATATATATATTTATAACAGACATACACCTCCCCATATTCACAACACCTTTGTTAAAAGGACTTGACCATGATAATTGACCATCCAATGTTATACCTAGGAGTTTAGCTTCCTCAACTTGCTCAATGGTCACACCCTTTATGCACAATTCCAGTTGAGGTTTAGGTCTTAGAGAATGTTTTGAACCAAAGACAATGCTTTCAGTTTTAGATGTAGTTAAGACCAGTTTATTATTAATCACCCATTCTGATACTGATTGTAACTCCTTATTTAGAATTTCAGTGAGCTCACTGGTTTTGGGTGCTGACATGTAGAGTGTGGAATCATCTGCATTCATAGTCATTCTAGCTTTGTGTAAGACCAGTGGCAAATCATTTGTAAAAATAGAGAAGAGTAACGGCCCAAGGCAACTGCCCTGAGGGATACCACACTGTACATATCTGATGTTAGAGAAGCTGCCATTGAAGAACAATCTCTGGGTTCTATTGGATAAATAACTCTCCAACCATGTGATGGCAGGTGGTGTAAAGCCATAGCAAGTGAGTTTTTTCAATGACAATTTATGATTTAATCAAAGGCTGCACTGAAATCTAACATTACAGCTCCAACTATCATCTTATTATAAGAAATGTTAACCAATCAGTCATCTGAGTCGGTGTAGAATACATTGAGTGCCCTTCTCTATATGCATGCTGAAAGTCAGTAGTTAACTTGTTCTCTGAAAAATAGCATTGCATTTGGTCAAATACAATTCTCTCCATCAGTTTACTAAGAACAGTCAGCAAACTGATTGGGCAGCTGTTAGAGCCAACAAAGGGTGCTTTACTATTTTTAGGCAGTGGAATTACTTTAGCTTCCTTCCACGCCTGTGGACACACACACTCCTTAAGGTTTTAAAGATATAACAAATAGGGGAGACAATACAGTCTGCTACCATTCTCAATAGTTTCACATCAAGGTTGTCTGTACCTGGTGGCAAACTTGACGAAATTCAAATCAGCAATTCTTCTCTTTCATTATTAGATTTTTTATGATGGTTCACTGTTCGATGTTCATTTCATTTCACTTCTGAGTTGGAATAGTCATTGAAATGATTGGCAGATATCGAAAGGTTTTGTTCCCACTGGCTATAGGGTGAATGCACCTATTTGTAAGTCGCTCTGGATAAGAGCGTCTGCTAAATGACGTAAATGTAATAAATGACCCATCAACTGCAATGAGCGATGAATTGGATTTTCTGCCCATTATATTATTTAAGGTACTCCAAAGTATTTTTCCATTGCGTTTTATGTCTTTTATCTTTTTTTTTACATTTTAGTCATTTTAGCAGACACTCTTATCCAGAGCGACTTACAGTTAGTGAATACATATATATATTTTGTCTTTTTTTTTTTTTTAAACTGGTCCCCTGTGGGAATTGAACCCACAACCCTGGCGTTGCAAACACCATGCTCTATCAACTGAGCTACATCCCTGCCAGCCATTCCCTCCCCTACCCTGGACAACGCTAGGCCAATTGTGCGCCGCCCATGAGTCTCCCAGTCGCGGCCGACTGCGACAGAGCCTGGATTCGAACCAGGATCTCTAGTGGCACAGCTAGCACTGCGATGCAGTGCCTTAGACCACTGCGCCACTCAGGAGATATGTCCAGGTAGCAGATAATGGACCCTAACAGATATTTATGTAGTTGGTGATGTATATTATATGCTCCCCGCAAATAAAAACCACGAAGACTGCGGGAAAGCCCCGTATGCAAGATCGTAATTTCTATGACTCACATTGTGGAGGAACATATTGCCTGTAGTCTATTCATAGTAAGCTGTAAGTGGCACTTCACCTTTTAGTATGGAAAACGGCTGTGAGGATTTTTATACAATATTCACAACATATTGGCACAATTACAATCATTATAGAATAAAAATCTAATTTTACGTATTTGCGGGAATATTAGCAAGCCAGCAGCAGATGAAACAGAAAGTGAATTCTCTCCTCCTTCTCTCCCCAGTTTTAGCTTACCATCTAGCTGGCTAGGTTTAGGATATTTACTAACCCACACCAATGACAAACTTAGCTATGTTATCGACATATGGCAGTACACAAACAAAATCGAGCTCACTGATTTTGCTAGCAAATTCATTCAGAAACAGAGGTAGAGGACAGATAGCTACAGCAAGCTAACGTTGGCAGCTGCCTCTTCAACAAGAAGCAATTGTAACAACATTGATCCTAAGATTTAAAAAAATACTTTCCCAATGAGGAAAATCCGAATCCACCCCTCCAAAGAAAGCATGGCTCTGGGCTTTTCCGAAATGCCCCCAGATCCGCGGTCAGATCCATGGGCTAAGCGAGGTTTAGCCCGCACTCGGCAGGCTGTATAGAAAATGGGTGAATTTGTTACCGAAAAGAGTTTGTAATTTGCGAATTTTTTCTTGGGGTGCTCTTAAGTTACTATTATATGCGTTTCTGGCATTGAGAAATAAGTGCTACACTCCCTTTAAGTTTGTGTGTGTGTGTGTTTGTGTGTGTGGGTGTGTGTGAGTGTGGGTATGTGTGTGTGTCTGTGTGTATGCCATCATGCTTGTGTACGTGTGTGCATGCTTGCTTATGTACATCTTTGTGGATGCTTGTGTACGTGTGTTTGTGTGTGTGTAGTGCCGCTTCATCAAAAACAACAACCCTGCTCTACATATCTGTGTCCATGGAGTCATTTTCACAGTGACATTGTTGCTTAGAGGGACCGTTTACAGCTTACTGCTTTCTTAATGATAATAATAGGGTGACTGGGAGGATGAGGAGGATTGTGTACTGTCTCCTTTCCTCCCTCCACCCGTCTCTCCCTTCTTTCGGCACGCTCACCTTCTCTCTCGGTCCCACCCACACACGTGCTCTTAACCCACAATCCCCACGCCTACACCCCTCCATCCCTTCCTGTGCCCCTTATGCCAGGCACACCCACATCTGCCCTGGCATGACTCTGTGGGCACCACTGCAGGATCTGGGCATCGCCCCGAGAGGAGCCCCCCTCTCCCTCCACGGCTGAGTGGTGCTGATTACACCCCTACCTCCACCCTCACCCCATCCTTCCCCAACTCCTCATTAGTTCAGCTCCACACATGGCATACACACACACACATACATGGAGTAGGCCAGGCAGCAGTGAGCGCACTCTTTTCTCCTTTTTACAGGCCTGGGTTCATTTTACGCCTGGGCTTTTTTATTCGACCGCAGGGTCGTTTGTGTCTGCCAAGCTGGCTTTTACAGGGTAGAGAGACACCCTGGCCCTAGCGGTGCGGTCTGGTGGCGCAGGACACTTGCCATACCCATAGTGTGCATCCTAAATGACACCCTATTCCCTATATACAGTAGTGCACTACTTTTGACCAGGACAGATAGGGCTTTGGTGAAAAGTAGTGCACTACATAATAAAAATAGGGTGCTATTTGGGTTGCAACCAAACACACACATTGGTGGAGGACTGGCTAGCTAGTGAATAGGGAGGGTAATATTTGGGTAAGGCATGCACGCGATGTCTTCATTCAGTACATAGACACAGTACCAGACCTGGGTTCAAATACTATTTGAAATCTTTCTAATATGTTTAGGGCCGGTTTCCGGGACACAGATTAGGCCTAGTCCAGGCCTAACCTGAGATTCTCCATTGAGCATGCTTTATTAGTCCAAGACTAGGCCTCCTGTTGCTCAGTTGGTAGAGCATGGCGCTTGCAACGCCAGGGTTGTGGGTTCGATTCCCACGGGGGGCCGGTATGAAAAATGTATGCACTCACTAACTGTAAGTCGCTCTGGATAAGAGCGTCTGCTAAATGACTAAAATGTAAAAAATGTAAATGTAATCAGTGTCCAGGAAACCAGCTCTTAGTGTTTGCTTTAGCCTACCTGAAGTGCAAGATGGGAGGTTTTTGCGTTTTTTTGTTTCTATTTATTGGTTCCATTGTGCCAGACAAGCTCAATCAAGCCCTGTTAAAGTATTTGAAGTGATTTGCAACTTTCCACTGCACAACAGTACATGCATCGTGTGTACACATACATTTGCATACTGTATGTATACTGTACTTAAGTGCATTCCAAGAAACACTACATTACAGTTTGTGTAAGTTGTGTGTTTACATGTACAGTGGGGGAAAAAAGTATTTAGTCAGCCACCAATTGTGCAAGTTCTCCCACTTAAAAAGATGAGAGAGGCCTGTAATTTTCATCATAGGTACACGTCAACTATGACAGACAAATTGAGAAAAAAAATCCTGAAAATCACATTGTAGGATTTTTAATGAATTTATTAGCAAATTATGGTGGAAAGTGAGTATTTGGTCACCTACAAACAAGCAAGATTTCTGGCTCTCACAGACCTGTAACTTCTTCTTTAAGAGGCTCCTCTGTCCTCCACTCGTTACCTGTATTAATGGCACCTGTTTGAACTTGTTATCAGTATAAAAGACACCTGTCCACAACCTCAAACAGTCACACTCCAAACTCCACAATGGTCAAGACCAAAGAGCTGTCAAAGGACACCAGAAACAAAATTGTAGACCTGCACCAGGCTGGGAAGACTGAATCTGCAATAGGTAAGCAGCTTGGTTTGAAGAAATCAACTGTGGGAGCAATTATTAGGAAATGGAAGACATACAAGACCACTGATAATCTCCCTCGATCTGGGGCTCCACGCAAGATCTCACCCCGTGGGGTCAAAATGATCACAAGAACGGTGAGCAAAAATCCCAGAACCACACGGGGGGACCTAGTGAATGACCTGCAGAGAGCTGGGACCAAAGTAACAAAGCCTACCATCAGTAACACACTACGCCGCCAGGGACTCAAATCCTGCAGTGCCAGATGTGTCCCCCTGCTTAAGCCAGTACATGTCCAGGCCCATCTGAAGTTTGCTAGAGTGCATTTGGATGATCCAGAAGAGGATTGGGAGAATGTCATATGGTCAGATGAAACCAAAATATAACTTTTTGGTAAAAACTCAACTCGTCGTGTTTGGAGGACAAAGAATGCTGAGTTGCATCCAAAGAACACCATACCTACTGTGAAGCATGGGGGTGGAAACATCATGCTTTGGGGCTGTTTTTCTGCAAAGGGACCAGGACGACTGATCCGTGTAAAGGAAAGAATGAATGGGGCCATGTATCGTGAGATTTTGAATGAAAACCTCCTTCCATCAGCAAGGGCATTGAAGATGAAACGTGGCTGGGTCTTTCAGCATGACAATGATCCCAAACACACCGCCCGGGCAACGAAGGAGTGGCTTCGTAAGAAGCATTTCAAGGTCCTGGAGTGGCCTAGCCAGTCTCCAGATCTCAACCCCATAGAAAATCTTTGGAGGGAGTTGAAAGTCCGTGTTGCCCAGCGACAGCCCCAAAACATCACTGCTCTAGAGGAGATCTGCATGGAGGAATGGGCCAAAATACCAGCAAACAGTGTGTGAAAACCTTGTGAAGACTTACAGAAAACGTTTGACCTGTGTCATTGCCAACAAAGGGTATTTTTGTTATTGACCAAATACTTATTTTCCACCATAATATGCAAATAAATTTATTAAAAATCCTACAATGTGATTTTCTGGAGAAGAAAATTCTCATTTTGTCTGTCATAGTTGACGTGTACCTATGATGAAAATTACAGGCCTCTCTCATCTTTTTAAGTGGGAGAACTTGCACAATTGGTGGCTGACTAAATACTTTTTTCCCCCACTGTATGTGTGTGATTGATGCCGAGTGTGTGAGGATCCCTGCTATGCAACATACCTACAGTCTCACAAAATACATTCCTGCCATACCCAGGCAATAACAAACCCTTAGCTCCAAATCCCCTCGACAGACAGAGCAGAGCAACAACAAACTCTGAGTAAAGCAACACTATTAAAGGGGGAATTTGTGATTGGTACATCAATTTTTTAAATTAACAATACATAGCCATTGATTATTGAAGAATAACATTTATAAATGCCTCATGAGCTTAGTTCAACTGTTCAGAACCCAAAATATCCGCTTGTTTTACACCATTGTTTGTAAAAAATAAAAATAAAAAGTTATGATCATGGATGATCAGTCTTTGCATCCATAGACTAGGTCTGTTTATGAATTTGAGAGTGGTTCTTCAGTCCTACCCCTCAGCTGTTCACCTTGTTGTTTTTCTAATCCCAGATTGCCCCATTAAAGATAATTGAACAGTATTACTCAATCACAACCCAAAATATAAGATTGTTTTACTCCATCGTTTGTAAACAATGTGATTGTAAACAAACTTTATAGCTTTAAAACATTGTTAAAATTATCATATTGATCCTATAGATGGTTACCGTCTATACATTTGAGAGTGGTTCCATTTCTCCAGCCCCATCCCTCAGTTGTTTAACAAAAAAAGTGGTGAGGTTTTTCTTGGTTTTTGTTTGAATCCTAGATTGCCCATTTAAAGGGGCTTGCTCGTGTGCCCGATTCTTAATCGGTACACATGTAAGCCATTAAAACAACACTTTAAATTCTGCTGGATAAGCTGGAGACAGAGGGGGAGAGGCAGCGAGAGAGTGAGACAGAGAGAGAGAGAGAGAGAGAGAGAGAGAGAGAGAGAGAGAGAGAGAGAGAGAGAGAGAGAGAGAGAGAGAGAGAGAGAGAGAGGCTAGAAGTGCCGACTGGGTACAACTCGCAAACTACAATAGTCCTGTATGAGCTTCTGTCTTCCTCCGCCTCTATATCAATTTATCTCTATCTGTGTTCCTCTCTCAATCCCCCTTTCTTTCTTTCTTTCTTTCTTTCTGGCTATCTCTCTCTCTGTCTTTGCATCTCTCGGCCTCTAATTGATGTAGTTCTGTCCTTGAGCTGTTCTTGTCTATTAATGTTCTGTATTATGTAATGTTTCATGTTTTGTACGGACCCCAGGAAGAGTAGCTGCTGCTTTAGCTAATGGGGATCCTAATAAAATACTAAAAATACTGTCTCCCTTCATCTCACCCTTTTCTTTCCCTCTGTGTCTCTCATCCTATCTCTCTTTTCATCTCCTCATCTCTCCCTCTCTATTTATCTCTCTCTCCTTCTCTCTCTCGCTTGCTCTCTCCCTCTCTCTTTAGCTCTGTCCTCTTGAAGGGCCTGTGAACTTCTTACAGGCCTCATATCAGTGAGACAGGGGATTTGAAGTGGCAGCTTGACGGGGCTGACACTGCTCGGGGGGAAGCGGAAAGTCAGTCAGACCCTCTCTGGACGCGCGCCAAAATATTCACCCCCTCCTCTTCCTCTCTGCTGCTCTTCTGTTTGATGCTACTGATGATGGTTAAGATGTTGTATGCTTGTGTTTATTTCTCCCTCCGTCAATCACTTTATGGCACGCACACATACACACACACACACACACACACACATGCACACACACAAACAGTAAATAATTTGAAAACCCTTTATTTTCTCTCTTTATATATTGTCTCTGTGTGTTTGTGTGTCTTTGTGTTTGTCTCCTTGTCTGTCTGCTGTCCATCTCTCCCGCTCTCTCTCACCCCCTCTCCGCCTTCTCTCTGTCCAGTGTTGGTCAGCATCTCCCACCCTCCCACTGTGCTAGTCAGTGTGGACCAGGCCAGTGTGCTGTGTGTGTGGTGCTGGGGGGTAATAGAGCAAGGTCATCGGAGAGGCAGCAGGGTCCACTGAATAATACATGAAAATGCCCCACAGATGTCCTTATTCACACTGACATTAAAGGGCTGACACTCTCTCCCCCGCCACACTTTGTGACCCTCTACAGCACATAACCAAAGGGCCAGAGACGCTGAGGGCTGACCGCGGTACTGCAGGCATTGTTAGCAGGCATCTTCGTGTAAATATATATTTTTAAGACAATCATGGTACCAATAATTGCTTCTATTACACCAGATGTCTGTCCTTGAATCAATTATTTAAAAATCGCACACAGAAGTTATAAGGATAATTTTGTTGGCGCCGACGAAGATGGCGGCCTCGCGACTAGCTCTTAGGAAACTGTTTTTTATGTATAATTTTTTACATTATTAGCTTAGAAAGTGTCTTGTATCATTATATACAGCCTGGAAAAACTATTGGATATCAGAGCGGCGGTAACTCACCAGCATTACGACTAAGAATACGACTTTCCCGAAGCAGATCCTTTGTTTGCTCTCCCCAGGGCAATTTAACTGATTCCAGCGGCTGACCCAAAACATCGCCGGCAGAGGAGAGGCACTTGGAGCGGCCTGCTGGTTCGACTTAGGAGGCGCGCACACCACCCACTGCTTCCAAGTATACTATTCGCTAATGTTCAGTCTTTGGAGAACAAGGTCGAAGAGCTCAGGGCAAGGATTTATTTCCAGAGAGACATCAAGGCCTGTAACATACTTTGTTTCATGGAAACATGGCTCTCTGGGAAATCGGTCCAACCAGATGGGTTCTCAGTTCATTGGCGCAGACAGAAATAAATATCTCTCCGGGAAGCAGAAGGGCGGAGGTGTGTATTTCATGATTAACGACTCATGGTGTAATTGTAGTAACATACAGGAACTCAAGTCCTGTTGTTCACCCGACCTAGAATACCTCACAATCAAATGCCGAACGTATTATCTAACAAGATTATTTTCTTCGGTTGTAGTCTCGGCCGTGTATATCCCCCCTCAAGCCGATACCACGACAGCCCTCAAAGAACTAAACTGGACTTTATGCAAACTGGAAACAACATATCCTGAGGCTGCATTTATTGTAGCCGGGGATTTTAACAAAGTAAATTTGAGGACTAGGCTGCCGAAGTTCTATCAACATATCGACTGTTGTACTCGGGCTGCTAAAATCCTCTACCATTGCTATTCGAACTTCCGGGATGGTTATAAGGCCCTCCCCCGCCCTCCTTTTGGCAAATCTGACCACGACTCCATTTTGCTCCTCCCTTCCTATAGGCAGAAACTCAAACAGGAAGTACCCGTGCTAAGGAATATTCAACGCTGGTCTGACCAATCGGAATCCACGCTTCAAGATTGTTTTGATCACGCGGACTGGGATATGTTCCGCTTAGCTTGCGAAAATAATTTAGACGAATACACTGAAACGATGACTGAGTTTATCAGGAAGTGTATAGGTGATGTTGTGCCCACTGTAACTATTAAAACCTATCCTAACCAGAAACCGTGGATAGATGGCAGCATTAACGCAAAACTGAAAGCGCGAACCACCGCATTTAACCATGGCAAGGTGACTGGGAATATGGCAGAATACAAACAGTGTAGCTACTCACTCCGCAAGGCAATTAAACTGGCAAAACATCAGTATAGAGACAAAGTGGAGTCGCAATTCAACGGCTCAGACACAAGACGTGGCAGGGTATACAGACTCATGGACTACAAAAGGAAAACCAGCCACGTCGCCGACACCGACGTCTCGCTTCCAGACAAGCAAAACACCTTCTTCGCCCGCTTTGAGGATAACAGTGCCACCGACGAGGCCCACTACCAAGGACTGTGGCCTCTCCTTCTCTGTGGCCGACGTGAGTAAGACATTTAAGCATGTTAACCCCCGCAAGGCTGCCGGCCCAGACGGCATCCCTAGCCGCATCCTCAGAGCATAACCAGCTGGCTGGTGTTTTTACAGACATGGTCAATCTCTCCCTTTCCCAGTCTGCTGTCCCCACATGCTTCAAGATGGCCATCATTGTTCCTGTACCCAAGAAAGCAAAGGTAACTGAACTAAATGACTATCGCCCCGTAGCACTCACCTCTGTCATCATAAAGTGCTTTGAGAGACTAGTCAAGGATCATATCACCTCTACCTTACCTGTCACCCTAGACCCACTTCAATTTGCTTACCGCCCCAATAGATCCACAGACAATGCAATCGCCATCACACTGCACACTGCCCTATCCCATCTGGACAAGAGGAATACCTATGTAAGAATGCTGTTCATCGACTATAGCTCAGCATTCAACACCATAGTACCCTCCAAGCTCATCATTAAGCTCAAGGCCCTGGGTCTGAACCCCGCCCTGTGGAACTGGGTCCTGGACTTCCTGACGGGCTGCCCCCAGGTGGTGAAGGTAGGAAACAACATCTCCACTTCGCTGATCCTCAACACTGGGGCCCCACAAGGGTGCGTGCTCAGCCCCCTCCTGTACTCCCTGTTCACCCATGACTGCGTGGCCAAGCATGCTTCCAACTCAATCATCAAGTTTGCAGACGACACAACAGTAGTAGGCTTGATTACCAACAATGACGAGACAGCCTACAGGGAGGAGGTGAGGGCTCTGGGAGTGTGGTGCCAGGAAAATAACCTCTCACTCAACGTCAACAAAACAAAGGAGATGATCATGGACTTCAGGAAACAGCAGAGGGTGCACCCCCCTATCCACATCAACGGGACCGCAGTGGAGAAGGTGGAAAGCTTCAAGTTCCTTGGCGTACACATCATTGACAAACTGAAACGGTCCACCCACGCAGACAGTGTGGTGAAGAAGGCACAACAGAGCCTCTTCAATCTCAGGAGGCTGAAGAAATTTGGCTTGGCACCTAAAACCCTCACAAACTTTTACAGATGTACAATTGAGAGCACCCTGTCGGGCTGTATCACCGCCTGGTACGGCAACTGCACCGCCCGCAACCGCAGGGCTCTCCAGAGGGTGGTGCGGTCTGCCGAACGCATTACTGGGGGCAAACTACCCGCCCTCCAGGACACCTACAGCACCCGATGTCACAGGAAGGCCAAAAATATCATCAAGGACATCAACCACCCGAGCCACTGCCTGTTCACCCCGCTATCATCCAGAAGGCGAGGTCAGTACAGGTGCATCAAAGCTGGGACCGAGAGAATGAAAAACAGCTTCTATCTCAAGGCCATCAGACTGTTAAATAGCCATCACTAGCACATTAGAGGCTGCTGCTGCCTTTTGAAATCACTGGCCACTTTAAGAAATGGAACACTAGTCACTTTAATAATGTTTACATATCTTGCACTACTCATCTCATATGTATATACTGTATTCTATAATATTCTACTGTATCTTAGTCCATGCCGCTCTGTCATTGCTTGTACATATATGTATATATTCTGAAATTCCATTCCTTTCTTAGATTTGTGTGTATTGGGTATATGTTGTGAAATTGTTAGATATTACTTGTTAGATATTACTGCACTGTCTGAGCTAGAAGCACAAGCATTTCGCTACACCCGCAATAACATCTGCTAAACACGTGTATGTGACAAATACAATTTGATTTGATTTGATTTGAACAGAAGCCTGCAGTACCCCGGTCGGCCTTCAACTTGAGTTACTCAATGAGAGAGGGCAGGACTGAGCTAGCCTGCAACGTCACTTCCTAGAGTAGCTCAAACTGCGCATGTTATGTCTCCATGACACGCCATCTTAACCGACTTCATTTGCTTTCAATGCGCTATTGAGTCTTCACATTGTAATGAATGGTGTCATGTGATCAATGACTTTGTCCATTCATATATACAGTCATTGGTATGCATAAATGGCTGTGTACGTGACTGTGTCAATATCAGACAGCACCCACACACACATGTCCATATAACAGAAGAGACACTGCCTACGGCCTCCTATCACACACTGAGACTCTGGCAGAGAGTGACAGACAGACAGACAGACAAATAAACAGGATGACCGACTGACAGACAGACATACAGATAGACATGCAGACAGATGAACAGACAGACAAACAGACAAACATGCAGTAAGCTAAGCGGGAATCCGGGGTCTGTTTTCCAATACCATGGTAGTGAGTGATATAATTGCACGGCGGCGGCCCGGATTCCTGAGGATGGGGCGAGAGGAGGGACAGAGACAGGCCCCCAGGCAGACACATCGGAGCCTGACGAACAACGTCGATTATAGAGGTGTGGACCACAGCGAGACCATGGTGAGCAACCCAGCAGCTCATAAATCCTGTCACTGCCTCCTCGTGAGCCTCCATTCTCTCTCGCTCTCTCGCTCTCTCGCTCTCTCGCTCTCTCGCTCTCTCGCTCTCTCTCTCTCTCTCTCTCAAGGTCACTAGGGACTGAAGGTCAACACTGAGACATACAGAGAGAGAGAGAGAGACAGAGACAGAGGGAGAGAAGGAGAGAGACAGAGGGAGAGAGAGGAAGAAGAAGTGAGAGAGGGATAGGGAGGAGGAAGAGAGAGGGAGATGCGGAAGGTAGAGAGAGAGGGAAAGGAGAGGGAGAGGAGGGGGGAAAGAGCGGAACATGGAGAAAGACAGACAGAAAGGGGAGAGAAAGAGGAAAATATATAGGAAAAAGACAGATTTGAGAGACAGAGGAAAATGCCTATATTAATATTCACAGACTCCCAGCGCATCCTAAATATTTTATTACTTCCAGCTGTTTGATGTTAAGGAGGCTCACCAGAGATGCACCACACACACACACAAACACACAAATAGACACGCATGCACCAACACACACACCAGTTGGGTATCTTTCTTTCAGGAGTGCAGTCTTATTTATTTATTTACTTATTTATCTATTTATTTATTTATTTGTTTATTCATTATTTGTTGGGTTGACTTCCTTTTATTATTGGGCTCATTCCGAGGGGATAGTGAGCGTACATTCATCTTCTGATGAGAGCAGTGATTAATTCAGAACAGGCACATCCAACCACTCTCTCTCTTTCCCTCCCTCTCTCTCTCTCTCTCTGTCTCTCTCTCTCTCTCTCTCTCTCTCTCTCTCTCTCTCTCTCTATCCATCGTCTCTCTCTCTCTCTCTATCCATCGTCTCTCTCTCTCTCTCTCTCTCTCTCTCTCTCTCTCTCTCTCTCTCTCTCTCTCTCTCTCTCTCTCTCTCTCTCTCTCAATCTCTCTCTCTCTCTCTCTCTCTCTCTCTCTCTCTCTCTCTCTCTCTCTCTCTCTCTCTCTCTCTCTCTCTCTCTTCCCTCCCTCTCTCTGTCTTTTTCTCCCTCTCCTTCCTCTCCTTTCCTTGTCTCCCACCTGTGCACTCCACACGACCATTCAGTTACCTCTCCACAATCTTCCAATCTCTCCATTCTCCCCCTCTTCCCTCTCGCCTCTCTCCTCTCTGATATATATACCCTTGTGTTCCCGGCCTGTTAATCAGCAGATTGTTAATGAGGCTCTAAATTCAAAGACAGATCTTAAGTCCCAAATGGCACTATCTTCCCTATGTCGTGCACTACTTTTGAACAGAGCCTTATAGGGCCTGGGCAAATGTAATGCACTACATAGGGAATAGGGTGCCATTTGGGATACAACCAGAGACACAGAGAGTGTTGCATGGTGCTCTGCACTCTCAGAGCGGCAGAGAGAAGGGGAGAATGACTTTGGACCAAATGTCTGTTTTTCTAAACAGGCTTAGCTAGTCTGCTCCTCTGATGTGTGTGTGGTTGTGTGCGTTTGCGTGTGTGTGTGTGTGTGTGTGTGAGTACGTGTGTGTGTGTCTCTGATGTAGGGCTCTCAGTGAAACACCCCCTCAGGACCACGGCTATGGTGTTCTCTCTTTGTAGCTCCTTTTCATGTCTTATTAAATCTCACGGTGTCCTGTCACTGCTTGAGCTGTTCACAAAGATTGGCACCAATTCACAACATGCCTAAATAATGAAAATTCATTGGTATTATTCAAATATTGAAAGCGTCAACTTCTTTTTGGGATGCATTCACATTTTTTGGATGCATTCACAAGAGCTGTCGGTTATTTTGCGCAATGGTGTCCTTTCTGGTGAAATGGTGCTAGTTTGTTTTAAACAGTAACAGTAACACAGTCAAAGTTAATACCCTTTTCACACTACTGAGCTGAACCAAACCATACCGTGCTGCTTCTGATATTTTCTTTTTACTGTCCTTTCCAGCCACTGGATCCAGCAACTATGGTGGGTGAATAACCAGGCCAGCTAGGCTTGGCTCAGTAGTGTTAAAATGTAGTATTTATCTCATCCTATATATTGGCTCTTTGAGTTCTTCCAAACTGTTATTCTTATGCATCCCATTTTGAGTATCTACTGCCTGCATGTTAAAGGCCGACTGCACTTCCTGATTTGTTTTAGATTTGTTTAATTAAGAAATGCTAGCAGCCATGACTGAATTCAAACATGAGTTGGTTTCGGGCTTTGGTTTGATGTGGGTGTCTTGTGTGTGTTCGCAGTTGGAAGATTTAGCCTAATTATTTCACAGTTTAGCTATAGCCGACTGGTGTGAGACCGTGACAAAGTTGGTTTGACTTTGGATAGCCTAGCTCCTGGGTTAGTTAGGGACTGACAATAAATTACACAATATAAATGAGATGATATTTTTATGTTGCACACCTTGTAGTTCTTATTAAATGCTTTCATTAGTTGTATATGAATTTATACAATTTACAGTTGGGTTAGGTTTTTAAGTCATTGAAATTTGGAGCTATTGTTGTCCCATGTACATTGTGTAATTTACCGATGGTCCCTAATTAGCCCCAAAGGGATATCCAAAGTCAACCGAAATTTACCATGGGCATTACGATTAGGTCGTGTGCAGCTGCACTCTGAATTGATGATTACTTGTGTGCTGCCAACTGTGGGCATGTGGGCAGGATTGAAACAAACCCAACCTTCATTTACATTGTGATGCAGTCACGACCACAAGTCTCACAAAAGTTAGTTTTGGACGAGATTGACTTTATGACCAAAATTATCCTATTTACACATTGTAGTCAATTTTGACAGTAGAATAAATGTTTCTGACTCATATCGATGCCACATAGGCTGTTTTCTAAATAAGAAGTTGCTTTTTATGGGCAGTTGCTCTTTAAGCCTGGTAAAGCCATTAGCACTGTTGAAACAAATGTAGTGATCTATCTCTTACGTTAGCCTACTCCGCAGTACATATCGTGAGAGCAAACTACACTACATGGCCAAAAGTACTCATAGTCGAACATCTCATTCCAAAATCATGGGCATTAATATGGAGTTGGTCCCCCCTTTGCTGCTATAACAGCCTCCACTCTTCTGGGAAGGCTTTCCACTAGATGTTGGAACATTGCTGCGGGGACTTTCTTCCATTCAGCCACAAGAGCATTAGTGAGGTCGGGCATTGATGTTGGGTGATTAGGCCTGGCATGCAGTCGGCGACCCTATTCATCCCAAAGGTGTTTGATGAGGTTGAGGTCAGTGCTCTGTGAAGGCCAGTCAAGTTCTCCCACACCAATCTCGAAAAACAATTTCTGTATGGACCTCGCTTTGTGCACGGGGGCATTGTAATGCTGAAACAGGAAAGGGCCTTCCCCAAACTGTTGCTACAAAGTTGGAACCACAGAATCGTGTAGAATGTCATTGTATGCTGTAGTGTTAAGATTTCCCATCACTGGAACTAAGGGGCCTAGCCCGAACCATGGAAAACAGCCCAAGACCATTATTCCTCTTCCACCTAACTTTACAGTTGGCACTATGCATTGGGGCAGGTAGCTTTCTCCTGGCATCCGCCAAACCCAGATTCGTCTGTCGACTGCCAGATGGTGAAGCGTGATTCATCACTCCAGAGAACGCTTTTCCACTGCTCCAGAGTCCAATGGCGGTGAGCTTTACACCACTCCAGCCAATGCTTTGCATTGCTCATGGTGATCTTAGGTTTGTGTGCGGCTGCTAGGCCATGGAAACCATTTCATGAAGCTGTCGACGAACAGTTATTGTGCTGACGTTGATTCTGGAGGCAGTTTGGATCTCGGTAGTGAGTGTTGCAATTGAGGACAGATGATTTTTACACGCTACATGCTTCAGCACTCGCCGGTCCCGTTCTGTGAGCTTGTGTGGCATACCACATCGCGACTGAGCTGTTGTTGCTCCTGGACGTTTCCACTTCACAATAACAGCACTTATAGTTGACCGGGGCAGCTCTAGCAGGGCAGAAATTTGACGAACTGACTTGTTGGAAAGGTGGCATCCTATGACGGTGCCTCTTTGAAAGTCACTGAGCTCTTCAATAAGGCCATTCTACTGCTAATGTTTGTCTATGGAGATTGCATGGCGTTGTGCTCAATTTTATACACCTGTCAGCAACGGGTACGGCTGAAATAGCCGAATCCACTCATTTGAAGGGTTGTCCACATACTTTTGTGTATAAAGTGTATGTTGTGAAAATGTCAACTTTGCACATTGACAAGGCGGCACGCAACATTTCTCCCTCCCCTCCCTTTCCGTTTGTGTTTGGTCTGGGTGGTGGCTCGACCACAAAAGTTTAAATAAAGAATCGAAACGAGTCAAACAAAGGGGCCTTGGAGGAGCTGCCTGCCATGGGATGCATCCCAAATGGCACACTATACCTTATGTAGGGCACTACTTCTGAACAGGGCCCATCTATTCCTATATAGGGAATAGAGTGCCGTTTAGGACGCATCCATGCTGCCCCCAGACATCCAACCCAGCCCCTCTCTGAGCACTTCATGGGGATGCAGCCAAACGAGAGCGTGAGCTCCCTATCCACACCCGGAGACCAGCCACACCGCAGACCAGTTTCACCCCTTTTAACAGCACCGTATTTCCCTAAATGTATCAGCCAGAGCTCTGTACCCACTCCAAAGCTTCGCTAAAATCTCTGATAAATGGCCAGTTTTTCACATTTCTTCACATTTTCTCCTCAGGAATATTATATATACTGGGGACTGTGGGCTGCTGTCTGTCCGCTGAGATTATTTATTGGAGGGAGAGAGACAGGCGGATCCAGCAGGTTGTTAATAATTGTGATAGACTGGACCTCACACTCTCACTCTATCACCCTGGCCAGCCTCACACTGGGGCTAGTGCATCATCCCGCTATTGATACAGAGAGAGAGTGGAGAGGGAGGGAGGCAGAGGGGGAGAGAGAGAGAGAGAGAGAGAGAGAGAGAGAGAGAGAGAGAGAGAGAGAGAGAGAGAGAGAGACAGACAGAGAGAGAGAGAAGACAGACAGAGAGAGAGAGAGATGAGGAAAGAGAGTGGAAGTGATAGAAATGTGGTGGTAGGAGTGAAAGTGAGAGGGATGGAGAGAGATGTGGAGGAGGAACTCATAGGTAGAGAGTGTAGATTAAGATTTGATGATCAGAGAAGCTTACCATACATGACCTCTTTGAGCGACTCTGCTTTGAACTGACAGGAACGACTAAGAGCTGGTGTAGATGAGACACCGAGAGGTTCAGAGGCATTGGAAGGAAGGGGGATAGAGGGATGGGAGATAGACGAGCGGTTCAGAGGTATTGGAAGGAAGGGGGATAGAGGGATGGGAGATAGAAGGATGGGGATGAAGGAGGAGAGGTTTGCCGTGGCTGAAAGTCTGACTGAACACTGACAAGAGAGGAAGTAGAGGAGAGAAACTAGACAGCGGGCATCCATCTCACACTCTGCACTGAGGGGCATACTGGTGTGTGTGTTTGTGTGTGTTTGTGTGCGTGTGTGCATGTGCATACGTGCGTGTATGTGTATATGTGTGTGTTTACTTTTATGTGTGTGTGTGTACTTTTGTGTATTTGTGCACTAACTTTCTCCAGCAGGACCTCAGATCAAAACCGCAACCCCCCCCCAACCAACTCTCCCTCTCTCTCCACCCCCTCTCTCATTAAAAACTGCAGGCTCTAGCTTCTAATTAAATCCCACTTGAAAAGTCTTAAAGTCAGACTCAGATTGATTCAATTTGCATTTCTGAACAGGGAACATTGCCTAAAAGGATTAATAAATTGGATGAAAAAATGCCTCTTTCTGCACCGCTCAGTCCTAGCTTGTAAGACACAACATCCAAGAGAAATATCCCCCTCAACGAGACATAGTACGCCTTATCCAACATATGCTCCCACCCTCTGTCTCTCTCCCTGGAAGCAACGTTGGTAAGTCTGTGTGGCTCCCCGTCTGTGGAGTAGCTTGGGGTCCTTGGAGGCACATTGGAGGAGGAACACACACTTTTCAAATACTTTTGTGCATATGGAGAGAGTATCTGTGTGTGTGTTTGTGTGTGTGTGCGTGCGTGCGTGTGTGCGTGCGTGTGCGCATGTGGCGTGTGTGTGTGTCTGCCAGTATGCTCAGAGTGACAGGAAGCCACAGCGGGATCCATACAGAACTGGAGCTCACTTCTCTGATCGAGGCCTGTGGATGTGAATGTGGCCTTTGGCAGGTGTAGACCTACACTTTAGAGACGTGTGTTAAGTGCAAAAAAATATGATTGGAGACAATTTGAAATAGATTTAATGAAAAAATGTGAGACTACAATATTTTTTGCCTTCAAAAATAGAATACGCCAACATACAGTACCTTGTATAAAGAAGTATATGAAGTATAAAGGAGCTGTAGTGGGTGATGTTGGACGGAGTCAGACGCAGGAGAGGAAATCACAGACTAAATGGTTTAATCAATAAACAGAGGAACGCAGCAATGCGTAATACACACCAGTGTGGACAAACGGCGCACACGGGTGAATAACCCAGCGATACACAATATAATCGAGCTCCACCGAGCTATAATCTCCTCTACAATAAACAATCACACACACAGACAAGGGGGCAGAGGGAACACTTATACAGGTACTGATGAGGGGATGTGAACCAGGTGTGTGTAATAAACAAGACAAAACAAATGGAATGATGAGATGAGGAGCGGCAGGGGCTAGAAGGCCGGTGACGACGAACGCCGAAGCCTGGCCGAACAAGGAGAGGAGGCAGCTTCGGAGGAAGTCGTGACAGGAGCCATGAATCCATACTTCACACAGTGGCCTGGTGTCTCAGACTAGGAGTGCTGATCTAGCATCAGGTCCCCCTTTGTCCATGTAATTTCATTCATGATGATCTAAAAGGCAAAACCGATCCTAGATCAGAACTCCTGTACTCTGAGACTCTGAACACAGTGTGTGGGCCATAAGAGGAGCTCTGTGGTAGTATTAAAGCTCTACCACTGGGCACACACTGGTTGAATCAACATTGTTCCACGTCATTTCAACTAAAAAATGCAATGTTTTTCCTTCTGATGACATTGAATCAACGTGGAAAACTGATTAGATTTTCAAAAAGTCATCAACCTAAACGAATTTGGGGAAACTTCTAACCTTTTAGTAATCCAATGACATGGTTAAATGTTTTGTTGATTTTGCTTTGAATTAATGTTATTTGACAACTCAAAGTTAAATCAAAACTTTGGATTGACATCTGTCCCGAAAGGCCAAACCATCAGTGTTCTTTGGTAAGAAATCTGGCTTGTATAATGGCTGATGGATTTTCATAGACTATCAGTAGTTCAGTGGTTGTATTATTCAATAAGCTGCAGAGGCAACTCAAACCACATGTGACATGTAGTACCTACGATTCCAAGTAACTGTATTTGAAGTATCTCTCTCTGTGCGTGTGTGCGCGCGCGTGCGTGTGTGTGTGTGTGTGTGTGTGTGTGTGTGTGTGCGCATGTGTGTGAAATGTAGACCCTAAGCTACGATGTCACACAATGGCAGTCTATTTCCCCCAGTGATATTGAACGCCACCCCGGTAGAGGATCTTAGCTCTGATATGATGAACATGTGAGCAGGGGAGGGACACATGGGACTGTTTTGAGTTGTAGGATCAGGTCGACCCATAATGGTATTCATTATATTCTAAAAGGCAAAACTGATGCTAGTTCAGCACTCCTACTGCGAGACTACTTGTCTATATGGGCCGTTGTGTGGCAATCTGGGGGGAATAAACAGGAAATTCGGGAATCCTCCAATAGGCTTTTTTGAAAAACCTGGGGATTTTGGTAAAGTTACCAGAATTTTGCAACCCTAATTCATATGTATTGCTGAAATAAGAGCGTATGTATATGGTGAGGAAAGCGAGACAGTATCAGCAGTTTTCTTTAACAACACAACACTGACCTCTAGTGTTCTTGACTTATAATGACATACGCTACCGGTCAAAAGTTTTAGAACACCTACTCATTCAAGGGTTTTTCTTTATTTTTACTATTTTCTACATTGTAGAATAATAGTGAAGATATCAAAACTATGAAATAACACATATGGAATCATGTAGTAACTAAAAAAGTGTTATATTTGAGATTCTTCAAATAGCCACCCTTTGCCTTGATGACAGCTTTGCACACTCTTGGCATTCTCTCAACCAAATTCATGAGGTAGTCACCTGGAATGCATTTCAATTAACAGGTGTGCCTTCTTAAAAGTTAAATTGTGGAATTTCTTTCCTTCTTAATGCGTTTGAGCCAATCAGTTGTGTTGTGACAAGGTAGGGGGGTACACAGAAGATAGCCCTATTTGGTAAAAGACCAAGTCCATATTATGGCAAGAACAGCTCAAATAAGCAAAGAGAAACGTCAGTCCATCATTATTTTAAGACATGAAGGTCAGTCAATACAGAACATTTCAAGAACTTTCAACGTTTCTTCAACTGTAGTCGCAAAATCCATAAAGCGCTATGATGAAACTGGCTCTCATGAGGACCGCCACAGGAATGGAAGACCCAGAGTTACCTCTGCTGCAGAGGATAAGTTCATTAGAGTTACCAGCCTCAGAAATTGCAGCCCAAATAAATGCTTCACAGAGTTCAAGTAACAGACACATCTCAACATAAACTGTTCAGAGGAAACTGTGTGAATCAGGCCTTCATGTTTGAATTGCTGCAAAGAAACCACTACTAAAGGACACCAATAAGAAGAAAAGACTTGCTTGGGCCAAGAAACACGAGCAATGGACATTAGACCAGTGGAAATTTGTCCTTTGGTCTAGAGTACAAATTGGAGATTTTTGGTTCCAAACGCATGTCTATTTCCCACCGTAAAGCATGGAGGAGGTGTTATGGTGTGGGGGTGCTTTGCTGGTGACACTGTCTGTGATTTATTTAGAATTCAAGGCACACTTAACCAGCATGGCTACCACAGCATTCTGCAGCAATACACCATCCCATCTGGTTTGGGTTTAGTGGGACTATCATTTGTTTTTCAACAGGACAATGACCCAACACACCTCCAGGCTGTGTAAGGGCTATTTTACGAAGAAGGAGAGTGATGGAGTGCTGCATCAGATGACCTGGCCTCCACAATTCCCCGACCTCAACCAAATTGAGATGATTTGGGATGAGTTGGACCGCAGAGTGAAGTAAAAGCAGCCAACAAGTGCTCAGCATATGTGGGAACTCCTTCAAGACTGTTGGAGAAGCATTCCAGGTGACGCTGGTTGAGAGAATGCCAAGAGTGTGCAAATCTATCATCAAGGCAAAGGGTGGCTATTTGAAGAATCTCAAATATAAAATATGTTTGGATTTGTTTAACACTTTTTTGGTTACTGCATGATTCCATATGTGTTATTTCATGGTTTTGATGTCTTCGCTATTATTCTAAAATGTAGAAAATAGCAAAAATTAAGAAAAACACTTAAATGAGTAGGTGTTCTACAACTTTTGAACGGTAGTGTATATTGTACTCTAAATCCACTACAACAGTACCGTGTTATCAAACCTACTACAGCCGCGTATCTGGATCCTTTTCCTGTTTAATATTTATCCTGTTGCCTAGTCACTTTATCCCTACCTATATGTACATGTCTACCTCAATTACCTTGTACATCGACTCTGTACTTACCCCGTCTATATACACTGAGTGTACAAAACATTAGGAACACCTTCCTAATATTGAGTTTCACCCCCCCTTTTGCCCTCAGAACAGCCTCAATTCGTCGGGGCATAGACTCTACAAGGTGTCGAAGTGTTCCACAGGGATGCTGGCCCATGTTGACTCCAATGCTTCCCACAGTTGTGTCAAGTTGTCTGGATGTCCTTTAGGTGGTGGACCATTCTTGATACATATGGGAAACTGTTGAGCATGTAAAAACCCAGCAGCGTTGCAGTTCTCGACACAAACCGGTGAGCTTGGCACATACTACCATACCCTGTTCAAAGGCACTTAAATCTTTTGTCTTGCCCATTCAACCTCTGAATGCCACACATACACAATCCATGTCTTCATAGAGCCCCACAGTGGAGCTGTTATAATACCCATAAAACCTAGCGGTCAAACAGCGAAATGGGCCAAATCATTTTTCTCATAGGGGATTTTACAAACACTTAAAATAAGGCCTGTGCTTCGTGTAGGCTTACCCTGGAGTGACATTTTGATAACCACGTAAATCTCTCTCGGACAAGGTGACTTTTAATAATATATTCGGAGCAGGTGTTCATAATGTTTTGTACACTCACTGCATATAGCCAAGTTATCGTTACTTATTGTGGATTTATTCCTTGTGTTATCATTTTTCTACTATTTCTAAATGTTTCTCTCTGCATTGTTGGGAAGGGCCGTAAGTAAGCATTTCACTGTTTGTCTACACCTGTTGTTTACGAAGCATGTGACAAATAATATTTGATTTGATTTTACTATTGTCACTTGTGAAATATCAACCTTTTAATATTTGCCTGCCGTTTAAAAAAACATGCAGTCTCTCATCTGGGACCTGATTGAGCAATTATCTGGTGTGTGTGTGTGTGTGTGTGTGTGTGTGTGTGTGTGTGTGCATGCGTGCGTGCATGCTTGTGTGTGTGTGTGTGTGTGTGTGTGCGGTGCCAGTCTGTGAGGAGTGACTCCCTCTGGATGGGGGCCCTTTGATGCGATGTGGCCCGACAAGCGTGAAGCAGCTCCAATCAGGCGAGTGGGTGGCGGCAATTAACCCTTCTCACCATGTGAGTCCGAACATAATTGCCTGGAGTGCCTGGGGCACCTCAGTAAGGGGTGCCTCAGCGTAGGCTGAAATTATGTGTATTAGTAGCACTGCCAGGTGACCAATAAAGGAGCAAACCGGGATTGGTACATCTGTTATTTTACTTTCAAATTAATGATATATAGCCATTGATTCTTGCAGAATATAACTTAAATGCCTCATGAGCTTAGCCCATCAGAACCCAGAATATACAATTGTTTTACTCCATTGTTTGTAAACAATGCAATTGTAAACAAACACTTTATAGCCTCAAAACATGGTTATAACTATAATTCTGATATCATGGATGGTCAGTCCTTGCAACCATAGAGTGGTTACATTACTCCAGCGCCATCCCTCAGCTGTTTACCGAAAACAGTGGTGAGGTACCATCTTTGTTGTTGTTTGAACTGCAGATTGCCCCTTTAAAAACAATTGAATTGCTGGGTATTGCTCTAACTCAGTTGCTACTGTGAAGTTATTGTCATGGAATCACCAAATGGCTACTATATCAAATCTTTCACACTCTCTTATTAAATGTATCATGAATTTTTCTAGGGGAAAGTATAATTGAGAATGAAGCATCCCTCACAAGCTAATACTGTAGCCTTCTCTTTCTGTATAAAAGCAACTGGATTTTTATGTGATTGCAACAATGGCTATCCAGGCTTTGCTGACATGCCGGTAGGGACCAACAATTCACGAAGCAAGCAGGCACAAAAATAAGCTGATACCTGTCTGTCTCATACCAACATGTTATGATAGCAGCTAATTAAAATTAGGGCCTAGATGTGTTTCCAATGACATCATCGGTGTGCATCGTGTGATTTTTACCAATTGTGAGTAGGCACTAATTGCCTACTAATTGTCTACTAATTGGTTGATGATGTCATTGGAAACACTTATCTTTATATTTCTTACTACAAAACATAGAAACACACCATTTTCACATATGTTGATGTTGGGGTGGTGCTGGAGATGATGAATATGAAGTAGATTTTTTTTTAAATGTCCCTTTATTGTTTTAACCCTATCCAAAACCTAGCCCTTTCCATTCCTATGTTTGGAGAAACAGAATGATATGCCTACTGAGTAGGAGGAGTCAACCCAGGGTGTCAAAAACACTTAGAAAATTGACATTTGGATAAACATTTAATTCTGCAGTGAACTGTGAGAGCTTGTTGGAATACTAGTCAAGCAGGGGCAGTGCCATGTCAGCATGTGCAAACCAGACCCCCACTTGATACCTCCAGATTTTGCACGCCCCTTAGCAGTTACACTCTAAAAAATTAGGGGACCAAGGGTTCTTCTAAGATCCTCAAAGTTCCTTGAAGAACCTTAAGGTTCTTGGCACTGAAAAATGACCCCATAGAAGGTGAGGTTCATTGAGGAACCTCTTTAGTTCTGAACCTCTTTAGTTCTTGGGGGTTCTTGCAGGACCCTAACTGCCCAACTGAAAAATGTGGATTTGAATTGAGACGACAGCAGGTGAAGGCACTTACAGTAACTGAAAAATGTAAAGATCTCCTCAATTTAAGGTAAGGTTTCTCCCTTGTATTATCTAAATTGATGATGTATAATGATGATACGATCTATCTTTTCATATTTGTGCAAATGGCTGTGTTGTTTGACACTTTCTCCCTTTTTACAATTCTTTCTAAAACAGAAAAAGGACACAATTCAATGGATATCAATCAACAAAGAGGAAAGAATATGTTGAAGGCTATAGCTGCATTGGGTGCAGATGACTGAACCGCTCACTTATTTGTGTGTGTCTGTGTCTGCAGGTATACTGATGAGGAGGCACATAAAGGTATGTACAATTAGTAGTAGTATCATCTACAGTTAATTTTAATTAATGGTTTCTCTAAAGCCTTATAGGACTCAGTCACAGCAGCCATATTCCTCCTCCCTTACCTCTTCAATGAAGAACCCAGAGGCCTCTACATTATGGACAAGGTATGTCTATGAAAACCGTTGTCAAAAGTGAACAGACATTTTTTTTCCATTCACATTTACAACAAAAACCAAGGTATGAATACTGTCTTGTGCACGTTTTGTTAATCATCTGGTTCTGGTTAAAGGTTCTTGAAGGAACCATTAATGGGAGTTCTTTGAAGAACCCTTTTAACCCCTAAATGTCTAAGCCATATAAAAACATATATATATAAAAAGAAAATTTGATAAAATATTGAATTTGGCCTTTGCTACTTTACCCCATAAAAACACATTGAATAACACATTCAAAAAATATATAATAAGGAATAAGGTTTTGAAGTGTCTATCCTATATTTAGGAGATGTAAGAAAGCTCAGGAAATATATACAGTATATACAGTACCAGTCAAAGATTTGGACACACCTACTCATTCAAGGGTTTTTCTTTATTTTTACTATTGTCTACATTGTAGAATAATAGTGAAGACATCAAGACTATGAAATAACACATATGGAATTATGTATTAACCAAAAAATTGTTAAACAAATCAAAATATATTTGAGATTCTTTAAAGTAGCCACCCTTTGCCTTGATGACAGCTTTGCACACGCTTGAATGAGTAGGAGTGTCCAAACTTTTGACTGGTACTGTATCTTTTACACATATTTAACCCCTTTTTTTGTTGGTGCAAAACTTCTTCCTTACTTCCATAATTTATTCATGAGCAGACCGATTTCCGGGATGTCTCCTGGTCTGACAAACAGCGTTGTATCTCTGCCACTTTCCGCTGCAGATGCAGAAAGAATAATATGCCATTTAGCAGACGCTTTTATCCAAAGCGACTTACAGTCATGTGTGCATACATTTTTACGTATGGGTGGTCCCGGGGATCGAACCCACTACCCTGGCGTTACAAGCGCCATGCTCTACCAATTGAGCTACAGAGGACCACATATATAAGGCCGACATAGGCGGATGTGGTGGATTGAGATGCAGCCCGTACAAAACAGATATCTCTAGGTTAAACAGATGGATTTTGATGGGGATTGTTTTATTTTATTAATTATATTGACACAATTTGAAGAACCCCTAAAGGATCCTCTATGAACATTTTCTTTTTAGTGTACACTCTAAAAATGTGGGGTTCAACAAGAGTTCTTCTAAGATCCTCAAAGTTCTTTGAAGAACCTTAGGGTTCTTGGCACTGAAAAATTTCCCCAAAGGGTACTTCCAAGAACCCCATAGGAGGTGGGGTTAATCGAGGTAACCTCCTTAGTTCTTGGGGGTTCTTGCAGGAACCTAACTGCCCAACTAAAAAATGTGGATTTGAATGTAAGAAAACAGCCGGTGCAGGCACTCAACTGAGCATTTTTAAGATCTCCTCAATTTAAGGTAACGTTTCTCCCTTGTATGATTTAAGTTGATATTGTTTTATGATGATACCATCTATCTTTTAATATTTGTGCAAATGGCTGTGTTGTTTGGCACGTTCTCCCTTTTAAAATTCTTTCTTAAACAGAAAATGGACACAATTCAATGGATGTCAATCAACAAAGAGGTAAGAATGTGTTGAAGGCTATAGCTGCATTGGGCGCAGATGACTGAACTGCCCACTTATTTGTGTGTGTCTGTGTCTGCAGGTATACTGACGAGGAGGCACACAAAGGTATGTACAATTGGTATTGGTTTGTCGCATAATGTTATGCAGATCACATGTAGGCTATCATCTAATTTTTATTAATGGTTTCTCTAAAACCTTATAGGACTCAGTCACAGCAGCCATCGTCCTCCTCCCTGACCTCTTCAATGAAGATCCCAGAGGTCTCTACATTATGGACAAGGTATGTGTATTAAAACCGTTGTCAAAAGTGAACCGTTTTTTCATTCGCATTTACCACAAAAACCAAGCTATGAATACTGTCATGCGCACGTTTTGTTGATCATCTGTATAATTATAATTTTTGTATTCACAGACTTTACCCTCCCTACAACGCTGATGAATATAACTTGAAACCTGTTCAATCACCATGCACTGTAAAATCCTTCTGGCTACGGATACAAAGGATATCAACACATTAACACGCCAGAGGACGTACTGATTGAACTTGGAGCTCTGCTGGGAGTTTACCTCATATTTAGATTTTTGAATTCTACTTTGCCACTATAATCATAATAAACACTGACAACTAAAAGATTGTGTTATTGTTATGCGATTATTAATAATAATACTAATGGAACTTAGAGGTTCCCCCAAAGTTTCAATTTGAAGAACCCCTAAAAGATCTTCCAGGAACCTTTTATTTTTAGAGTGTAGGCTACCTCCCGATTTAGTTCTCCTCTTAGCAGTGTTTCAAAAACACACGTTTGTAATAGCCTACAACTGTTTATATTTGCACCACAATAGATACAGTTACACACAGTTTTCTTCCTTTTTTTGCGACTTGCACAAAATGTTTAGCCATAGGCCATAGGCCTACACTCTAGAAAGTAAAGGTTCATGGAGGATCCTTTCGGGCTTCTTCAAATTGAAACTGTGGGGGAACCCCTATAAGTTCTTCTAATAACTCTTTAAAAGGGTTCTTCAAAGAACCCCTTTTAATGGATCCTTGAAGAACCTTTTGAAGAACCTTTTGGGGTACATTTTAGAACTACCCCTCCCCTCCTCTCTTATTATTAATAATACGCAATTTTCAGTGCCAAGAACCCTAAGGTTCTTCGAAGAACTTTGAAGATCTTAGAAGAACCCTTGTTGAAACCCTCATTTTTAGAGTACACTGACCAAACTTGAGCAGCATCGGGACACCATCCGATGCACTTTGATGATAATTTGGCAGCTAATTAGATTAATTAGTTCCTATGTGCCCAATTTATTAGGAGCTATACTTAGGACTACACAATAACTTTTAATATCGATATTAGAACTGTTATGTGTGTTTTGTTCGCCGGCCTGTACCAGCCTACCCAGCCTGTACCAGCCTACCCAGCCTGTACCCCTGCAATGGTGGCTGTCTCCTGATGTGTTAAATGTGTTTGTTAAATCCTTGAATAGGCTAATAGAAAAGCATCAACAGCCTACATATTGTAATACAGAAAATAAGACATCTTATTCTTAGCCATCCCTGCAAGAGAGATTTATCAAGTCCAAACTTGATTATTTTCTTACAGCCACACAATCCGCAGAAGCAGCAACAGCACTTTTTCTTATTTTCCTTGTACCAATTATACTTGTAAATTATAAATTTTCAATAACTAGAATATTGAAGGAAGCGTTTTTTTTTAAAGCGTATTTATTCACCAAATGTTAATTGTTGGAAATTAACCAATTCATTTGAGTAGTCTACTGTCCTATAATATCAAACAGATTCAGTTTCAATGTCCCCAGACCCAAGTCATCATTAGGTAGGCCTATGCCCTCCAGGGAGAGTAGGCTATTGCAAAAACCTTCTTACATGATTAGAAAGAAGTTGCAAGAACTTTCTAGATTAGAAATAAAAAACGTAAACATATTTTCAGAAAATAAATGTGTTAAACTAATCTAATCAAAATCCACATATATATATATATATATATATATATATATATATATATATATATATATATATATATATATTTGCTATAGTTTTTGGTTACATTGAGCAACAAAGACAAATGAGGCCCATCTATAAGGAATTGTGTTTATTCCATATAGAATTAACATAAAGAAAAGATGTGCCAAAATAAATCATGAAATATTGCTAAAACATAGAATAACTAACTGCTGGAGTAGTTTACAAATAAATTCACTAGGTGGAGCCATTCCTTCACCATGTTCTGTTAGATAATATCCAAGTGCCTCTAGCCCTTTGTCATGTTAGTTATAGTAAAGAGACTATAGGTCAAAAGTAGCAATTATGATATTATCATGGAGGTCATAGAGTTGTATTGATCACATCTGTGAAAACTTTAACAAATGCAGGGAATGTTTAAATAAATGTCACATTGAAGTTATCAACACAATTGGACAGGGGCTGCAATAGAGTCATTACTGACAACAATAAGTCTGTTGTAGGCTTGTAATAATAATATGCCATTTAGCAGACGCTTTTATCCAAAGCGACTTACAATCATGTGTGCATACATTTTTACGTATGGGTGGTCCCGGGGATCGAACCCACTACCCTGGCGTTACAAGCGCCATGCTCTACCAGTTGAGCTACAGAGGACCACGTAGAGGCCTTTCAGGAAGAAGCGTATAAAACAAGTACTGTATTACATATTTAACTGATATTTATAGTTGAGGTAATCAAATTCATACATAGAAATCCAGTTACGTTCTGAAGCAGCAACAAGGTAATTGGTTATGTTTATCTCAAATTCAGGGGTGGGGCCAGCTTTGAGTTTCCTACAGAAATGTCCATCAGCTGGCGGCAGGCTTCCATTGTATAATGCATAGTCATAGTGTTGTAGTCATACTTCTATTTTCTGTTCTTGCTGCCTTTTTTTCAATCTAATATCAGCCGCTGTTGTATTTCCCCATACCATAGAACAGTCATTTACCAACAAAGGGATGGGTTATTTGCTTGAGTATCATTTCAAGTAAATACTTCACTATCCTTCTAAACAGTTATCTACCACACACCTTAACTAAATGTACAAAAGCCTATCCGATATGGGTCATATAAAACCGGGGGTAAATAGTCAGACAAAAATAAACAATCAGCAATTGAGTTCTTAGGCTAGCTGTATAAACATAGCCAAATCTGCTCAAATCTGAGTCTATGTCTAGAATGTGCAAACTCCACCCATCCGGTGCCCTGGGCAAGCTAAAACAGATGCACCTTTTATTAAACTTCTGTTCACATCTGTGTCCATGTCATGATATCAGCATCTGAGGGACATTCTGTAACACAATAAACACATTAACTGGGTGTGTTCTGCCAGAATTCCAGTCATTTCAAGTGGAGGAGTGTGGGAGGTTGTGTTGTGTGTGCATCGCTTGCTTTTATCTGAGATTAGAAATGAAGTGTCATTCATGGCCATAACATTAAACAGTTAACAGTATATCCAGTATAGTATATATTGTCATCCCAGCAAGAATATTGTGTGCTTTGTTTATAGTTTTGTTATAGGACACATCCTAAGAAGATGGCCCAACACGTCATTGTCCGTTATTGGGGGCACGATTAACGCAAAACTGAATGAGCTCAGTCACAAAACAGGGGGAGAAGATCAAAACTGAATGAGCTCAGTCACAAAACAGGGGGAGAAGATCAAAACTGAATGAGCTCAGTCACAAAACAGGGGGAGAAGATCAAAACTGAATGAGCTCAGTCACAAAACAGGGGGAGAAGATCAAAACTGAATGAGCTCAGTCACAAAACAGGGGGAGAAGATCAAAACTGAATGAGCTCAGTCACAAAACAGGGGGAGAAGATCAAAACTGAATGAGCTCAGTCACAAAACAGGGAGAGAAGTTCAAAACTGAGCACATGGCAGCCTCTCTGGCTGCTTTCCTTTCTATAAACCCCATTATGCCGTTCATATTGATTGGAGACGTGTTACAATGGTATTAATGCACTGACTGTCATTAGAAAACTAGAGGGAGTGTGTTGAAGCATCAATGAATAGCCAAATAAGTGTCCTGAATATGCTGAAACAATAACGCTATTAAAGAAATAAGATGTTAATATACACCTTACAATTGATACATGGAATTATTTTAGGAACCTGTATCTAATAACTAGAAATATATCTGATTGTAAGGAGGTTAGATGTAGCTTTTTGTTTGATTCTCCTTTTTTAAATGGAATAGAATAGCCCCTTTGTTCACAAGACAACCTTGTTGTGGCATGAATAGCCAGGTAACCAAAGAAAATTGGTAAAGAATGAACGCATAAGTCTTTAACTGAAGCTAAGCTGTCTAAAAATAGAAGGAAAGAAAGGGCTAGAGACACAGGATTGAGAGGTTGGAAGAGGACGGGTGGACAGAGGGGGATGGTGAAACTGACTGCCAGGTAAGGATGTGAAAAGGGATTTGTGGTTGTCTCTCTACTAGGCAGCCTTGACTGCCAATCACGAGAGGGTACATTTTTAGAAACACACACAACACACCATGTGTACAGTCCCGTCTCGAGTGCTCTTCAAGCCACTTGCAGCTGGACACGTTGCCACCCTCCCTCATCATGTGTCTGACTATGATGAGCATGTTTGGCTGTATGGTGTTGACTTGGATGGTGAGTACACACACAGTGTAATTTCACAGGAAGACACCACGATATTTCAGACCAAGGGATATTTCAGACCCAAAGTTTCCATCATTTGTCATCATTGTTTGGAGTTTGACAACAGATAGATTCTTAGAAAAAATGAAAATAGAAACACATCAACTAACAGGAGTCATTAAAAGAGAACAACATGAACAAGATATAACACAATTGTTGGTTAAAAACAGTTACACATTTCAGTTATCACTCATTACAACAGATATGTGAGTGCATCATTTTTATCAGTGTAAAGAGCTATCTTACAGTGGACTAACAAACAAGTTCTACGGTCACCACCATCATACCGTCTATAAGAGGATAACACGACCACATGGCGGGACACACTGTGGCTATTGTGTGTGGGTGTGTCTCTGGGATGGTAACGAAAAAAGTTTGAGATAAGGTAAATGGTTTAAGACGATTATAATGGTTTTACCATAGTGGCCTACACCAGTCAGTCTCCACACCAGCCGTTCAGAAGACAACAGGAAACCAACAACACTGTTAGAGACCTCACCTACTCGGAACCCTCGCTCTCTTTCTCTCTTTCTCTCTGTATCCATCCTCCTCTTTCTTTGGCCTTGCACTCTTTGACCCCAGGCCAGAAAGACACGCTGTTGGAGAGGACAAGAAGAAGACGAAGGAGGGACACACAGTATGGTGAGTGACACAGCCCAGACACACTCGGGATAAGATGGTCACGGAAATAGAAGGAGAGGGGGGGTGGGGATAAGGGAGTGGGCCGAGGGAGATAGAGAGAAAGAAATTGGCTTTGTGGATTAAGCAGGGTTGGAGTTGTTGGTGAAACGAGGGCGATCGACAGTTGAAGTGAAATGTTGCTGTAGTTTGGCAATGCTCGATTAGTTCATGTGCTTAGCTGAGTCAGTCAGCATGGAGAGTGTTTGGGTTGGTTGGTGGTGAAACAGTGATTTATATTGTAGTATGCTGTATCATTGGGGGGCAATGCTATAAAGGAAGCCAGTGGTCGAGTTTGCATGTGGTGCATTGACCCAAAATGTGTTCATTTTGAGGCACGGGAGGGCTTTAAAAAATATATATATTGACATTTTCAAAAAAAGAAAGTAATTCCATGTTTAGATTTCTATCAGAGCAGGCTTCATCAGTGTCATGATGCTGTTAGTTGAATCCAGGGGAAGACTACAGTACACTACACTACAGTCTCCACCAGACTCTTTAGCCATATTGTTACTGAGCTAGATATGATTAAATCCTCCATTGAAGTTATCAGCTCGATATATTTTCATGTTTATGTCAGGTGTCATGTAGTCCTTATGTAGGTTATGACGGCCTTATGCATACCCCTTCAAATAAAATGTTACTCAATATTCTGAAATACATGTATTTTTTCATATTAAATACAGTATTCGTATATCTTCATTGCCTGAGCCATATATTTGTGATTCAATGGAGGCTGCTGATGGGAGGACGGCTCATAATAATGGCTGGAATGGAGTGAATGGAGTGGTATCAATCACATCAAAGAAGTGGTTTCCATGTAGTTGATACCAATCCATTCCAGCCATTATTATGAGCCGTCCTCCCCTCAGCAGCCTCCTCTGATCTGAGTGCATGGTGGAATCTCTCAGACTCACAATGTGGCCTGGCTGAGTGTCACCAGTATCTTGAAGTGGTCACTTGACATTCAAATAGCTCACAAAATGCTGCTCACAGCTCATAGAATGCAATACACCATGCAGAGGAAAAAACATATCTTCTGTGAGGAAGACGTTGTAAAGTTTGTGGTGTCATTTATACAGTAAGGCCGTTAGCTTCCGATATCAAGCTAGCTGCACCAGTTATATAAAGTATCTAAATATGCACAATATTGACTGAAAAACTGGTGCATCAAAAACAATCCGGATAAATGTGTAAACCAGTCAAGTTGTTAAAATGGAGGAAATCCTCATTTAATAAGGGAACATATTGGAGTCTCTTCTCTTTCATGAAGTCCCACTTTACCTAGAAACATACACCAACATTTAGAGCAGACAGGACAGACATGCCCATACCATCAGACGGACTAAACTGACTCATTCATTGATTGGTGTCTATAGTGGTTCAATGTGTGCAATTACACATGGAACCAGTTGTAGAAAAAGCAATATGATGAAACCACCCCACTTGATCTAACACTAATCTAAGGTCAGTTCTTAATTTTCACCCTGATGGTTGAGGTTACGGGATTATTTAAAAATAATGTTTTTATTGTCACATACACCAGATAGGTGCAGTGAAATGTGTTGTTTTACAGGGTCAGCCATAGCAGTGTGGTGCCCCTGGAGTAAATTAGGGTTAAGTGCCTTGCTCAAGGGCAAATTTACCGATTTTTCACCTTGTCGGCTCGGGTATTCGAACCAGCAACCTTTCGGTTACGGGCCCAACGCTCTAACCGCTAGTAACAGAAAGGTTGAGTAAGCTGATCCTAGATCTGTGAACAACTTCTAGCCAGAGAGTGAATGTAACTGAGTAACTGAGTGAGGACAGGATCTCTGTGTGACATTTTAAAGCTTCCCCTGGGATGTAGAGATGCCAGCTGCTTTAAGAATTACTGTTAATATTTAATGATGATATGGGTTCTGGTTATTGTACCTACTGCTGACATTCTCTCATTTAGTCCCTCAGGGAATTTGTGACTACGTGACCTAATTAAACACATAATAAAAAATTCTGCACATAATGTGAGGGGGATTGCAAATCTGACCAATCACTGCAGTATTACAGCAGAAAATCTAACCAGTAAACTTGTGTATGGCAACCCACGTGTAACGCACCTAATCTACCACCAATTTACCACCTAGCAAACCTTTTGTTTATTACGTTTCTTGTCTGGGTAGGCGTAGTTAGCACTCGATTTCCAATTTAGTGGCCCGGCAGTAAACGCCAAAAAGCGAAACAACAGCGAAACGCACATGATGGAAAACAAATCGTGAAGGGTCAAACTTATTTGATGAACAGACATTACAGCAGCCATTGACATCATTAACAAATGGTAGTGTCACTATTCTTCATTCTTAGATTTTTCTGTAGTATTTTAGTTAGGGACGACATTCATCGCTTCTACTTGATTACTATCGGCAAACTCTGCCTCTCGTAGTTTGCCATCCCGCGGGGGGAACATTGGTTCTGCCATCAAGGCAGAGCTGCCCTCAGAACAAGATTGAAAAAGGAAAACTCCACTGAGCGAAATTGCATCTTAGAAAGTTTGATTCAAGCAGGGACACACATAATCAGACGTATACCTCAGCACACCTACAGCTACATAGTGCATTTTCTGTCACTTCCCTCCTGATTCTCACATCTACTGTACCTTGCCTTTTTTCATTTTCACTGTAGTTTGCTTATGCTGCACTCATCTTCCTTTACCCTGAGTTCTCTCAGCTCTCATCAATTCCTTCCCTTCCTCTCCACCCCTTTATTCTCTCTTTTCCAATTTCCTCTCTCCACCTTCCACCATGTTTTGGGTGGCAAGAAACAATAATAGTGATTTTCTACACTAACAGCCCAGCAACATGCAGGGTCTCACCCTCCAATCATGTTTTGCCAAGTCTCAGCTCTCCTCCAATCAAAATGTGCCGTCTCTTTTCCAATCCCAAACTGAGGCCTGCACTGCAGAGAGTGGACACTGTGACAAAGTTCTGTTCATCACCTTGTTAGGCAGGTAACGACTGCTCTGTCTGGTCAGACATTTTTCCTCCTACTACAGTATGGTTATAGAGGGAGATAAAGGGTGATGGGATCTTACACATGATCTTATGTTGGCTGAGGCGGGACTAGCAATGGGTAGGAATGACAACACCTATCGGAGATTATGACAGGGACAGCGATATGTGGGTTTATTTGTTAAATATTCATGACATGATCTTAGTTATCATTCCTTATTTAACAGAACTATATTCTATTAATAATAATAATATGCCATTTAGCAGACGCTTTTATCCAAAGCGACTTACAGTCATGCGTGCATACATTATTTATTTTTTTGTGTATGGGTGGTCCCGGGGATCAAACCCACTACCTTGGCGTTACAAGCGCCGTGCTCTACCAGCTGAGCTACAGAGGACCACTATTCATGTGTTATTAATATCAGTCAGCCATGATGATGGAGGGAGCAGGCAGGTAATGACATGTGGTTTTCAAATCAAATCAAATTTTATTTGCTACATGCGCCGAATACAACAGGTGTAGACCTTACAGTGAAATGCTTACTTACAAGCCCTTAACCAACAATGCAGTTTTAAGAAAAAAAGTGTTAAGTAAAAAAATAGATGAGTAAAAAAAATATATATAATAATTAGAGAGCAGCAGTAAAATAAAATAACACTTGGGAGGCTACATACAGGGGGTACCGGTACAGAGTAAATGTGTGGGGGGCACCGGTTAGTCGAGGTAATTGAGGTAATATGTACATGTGGGTAGAGTTAAAGTGACTATGCATAAATAATAAACAGAGAGTAGCATCAGCATAAAAGAGGGGGTGGGGGTGGGTGAGTGGGGGGGGATAATGCAAATAGTCTGGGTAGCCATGATTAGCTGTTCAGGAGTCTTATGGCTTGGAGGTAGAAGCTGTTGAGAAGCCTTTTGGACCTAGACTTGGCGCTCCGGTACCGCTTGCCGTGCGGTAGCAGAGAGAACAGTCTATGACTAGGGTGGCTGGAGTCTTTGACAATTTTTTTGTTTTGTTTGTCAAATGGTGATGATGCTATTATTACACAAATGTTTAGGCAGGGATTCAATCTGAGCACTCTAGTCGCCAATGCAGCTTTTAAAGGCAATGTTACCGCGTTCGCAGAGATCGCATTCAAGTTGAACGCTGCAGATTTAGGCTCAATTGGAAATTACCTTAAAATGTCCCGGCCTTGGTATTTAAATACACTAAAAGGTATTTAAATAGATCACTCAATCAAACAAACCCAGGACTGAATTGTATACCAAAACCAAGCCTGTGGTAACAAGGTCCAAGCGCTTCACCATTCATACAGTATATGAAGAAAAATGTATGGGACCCACCATAGAAATCTAATAATTCACTACAGTGGAATTTGGCATCCTAGCAACATGAAAAATGTCATTCTAGAAACTGATCAAATATGGTAAAACATTGGATCCACCCACGTCCACCCTAGGGGCCAGTTATTACCCCTGTATTTCTTTCCTATACAAAGGAGAATATTGTTTACAATTTCCCAATATTGGTCCCTGGGTCCAAAGGGGTGCACCTTTAATTTTTGCCCTAGCATCAAGCCTTTAGTTGAATCAGGTGTGTTAGTGCTAGGGCAGAAAGGAAAATGTGCACCCCTTTGGACCCAGGACCGATATTGGGAGACATTGCATGAATGTATGACAACAACAGAGTAGTTGATTTAAGTAGAAACAGATCTGGCAACACAAGCTATCCCCCAACAGGGAGAAGTCATCTGGCCAAACCCACCCAACCACCCCTTGCTGGCCCCTTGTTCCTATGCCTGAGGATTTTACTAAACTAGAAACAGATCTGGCAACCCAAGCAAAAAAATGTAAACTATTCCAGTAAGTGATGAGATGTTTTCCCTGCAGCCCCCAGTGATAAACAACCTCTCAGCATAGCCTCTCACGGCAAATTATCAGTGATTTATTGGCATGAGTTGATAGTGTGTTGTAGCATTGGTTAATTAATCACATGTTTTCTATGGGTTCCAGCTACTCTGGCTAACGAGAAGGTGTGTGTGTGTGTGTGTGTGTGTGTGTGTGTGTGTGTGTGTGTGTGTGGTCAGTTTGTAGCATCTGCAAAGAAGGCCATTCAAATACATTAATTTGTAAACTCCTAAGCAGAAGATGAGAGTTATGCTCAAACGTTTTAAGCAATGGCTCAGAAAACACTACACTCATTTGAACTATAAAGTGTGGCCTACATGTCCTTCATCTGATGAAGGTGAAAATAACATGTGTAATTTTAATGTACATTTTCATATTTTCTTAAAATACTTTGACTCCTACTTAAACAAAAATCTGAGCAGAACATTAAAAAATATAATCTTTCTTTTTGTTGCAATGGCAACCGCTGTAAATTCACCATTCTATGCCAAAGCAGATTGATTGGGCCTTAGTCTAGACACTCTGCTCTGATTGGAGATTGAAAAATAGCCGCTTCCTGGATGCATCAGTGTTTGGTTACGTCATAAAACAGAACCAGGGAGAACTGGCTGTGTGAGTGTGTCTGTGTGTGTGTGAATGTGTCTGCATGCATCCAGATGTTCAATCAAATCAGGTCAGGACTGTGTGTCAGATACAACCCTCCCCAAAACTACTAATCCATTGTCCATGCTAGTAACACACAGTGGGAAATTAATCATCAAATGTGTGTGATCATCACATATGGTACCTGCAACACTAAGTACACTCACAGCATGTCATCCATCTATCACCTTGTTGCAGTTGTTTTAGAGACACAAATCCCCTCTGACACATTTACACACACTATACACATTCCTAATATTGACTTACACCCCCTTTTGCCCTCAGAACAGCCTCAATTCGTCGGGGCATTCGTCGTGACTCTACAAGGTGTCGAAAGCGTTCCACAGGGATACTGGCCCAAGTTGACTCCAATGCTTCCCGAAGTTGTGTCAAGTTGGCTGGATGTCCTTTGGGTGGTGGACCATTCTTGATACACACGGGAAACTGTTGAGCATGAAAAACCCAGCAGCGTTGCCGTTCTTGACACACTCAAACTGGTGTGACTGGCATCTACTACCGTACCCCGTTCAATGGCACTCAATTGTCTCAAGCCTTAAAAATCCTTCTTTAACCTGTCTCCTCCCCTTCATCTACACTGATTGAAGTGGATTTAACAGGTGACATCAATAAGGGATCATAGCTTTCAGCTGGATTCACCTGGTCAGTCTATGCCATGGAAAGAGCAGGTGTTCCTTATGTTTTGGGCACTCAGTGTATATACTGTGTTGTTTCAGTTTTTCACTTTCAGTTTATTTGTAGAAAATGTGCAGACATTTCTAGTACAGAAAACACAATAATAAATACATTTTAAAAAGGCAAACATCTAAGCTTGATATGTAGGCTACTATCAAGGGGTTAATGTTTCTAGGGTTTGTATTAGTTACGTTTTACAAAAACATGAATTTAGTTTCCCCATTACAAGAACATTTAAGACAGGAATAAAATAAAAAATAAAAAATTAACAGCAAAAATATATATACAATTTAAAACTATTTCAATTGATCAAGTGCAGTGTTAACGTCCAAATTGTTGATATACAGTATCTGCTGTAATTGTTCTGCTGTTGTACAGTCTGATTGCAGTCTGCAGGAAGAACTGTTGGAGTAGGTTTCTCCTTGCAGGTGGAGCTGTTTCGCACTACAGTATCCATTATCTCAGTGGATCCTTCATGTCTCACACACACACACCCACACTCATATTGCACATAACTAACACATGAATACATAGAGGGACAGAGGAATGTGAAAAGCCCCTGACTTTACCCAGGGGCAAGGCTTTACCCAAGGCTAAGGCTGATACTGTGTGTGTGTGTGTGTGTGTGTGTGTGTGTGTGTGTGTATGTGTGTGTGTGTGTGTACGTGCATGGGTGCGTGTGTATGTGTTTATGATTGCCTGTCTTCTGGCATGTGTTGGCATGTGTAACCTTGAGTGAGTATCCTTCCTCTAAGCATTATGGGATGGGGAATTAGCCAATCAGCCGTCAGGGTCACCCTAGTCACATGACCCTGCCGGGCTGTAGGAGGTCGCTCCGGCAACTGCCAACCCTCCCATCCCTCTTTCATCCCTCTCCTTATCACACACACACACACACACACACACACACACACACACACACACACACAGTCAATATGAGAGAGAGAGAGAAAATATGTTACAGCTGTGTGTGTTTGTTTGTGTGTGTGTGTGTGTGTGTGTGTGTGTGTGTGTGTGTGTGTGTGTGTGTGTGTGTGTGTGTGTGTGTGTGTGTGTGTGTGTGTGTGTGTGTGTGTGTGTGTGTGTGTGTGTGTGTGTGTGAGAGAGAGAGAGACACAAATAGCTGAGCAGATAAAAGATGAGTGCAATTGACGCGCTTCTTCTAAAAATAGACTCCATGAGTTTACTCACAAGAAGAGAGAGAGGGGTGGAGGGTGAGGAGACAGAGGAAGGGAACAGGAGGGAGTGGAGAGGAGCCTGTGGAGGAGAGGGGAGTGGGCATCAAAAGTGCCGCAAAGTTGCCACGTAGGTATTTTTTCAATCCAGCACAAGTAGTGTCATTTCTACCTCGTCAACACTTCTCCCCTACTCCAGGTGTTTCTATGCATGTTCATACTGAAGTAAGATATGGTACATATTGTATCATCCGATGAATTCCAAGTACTAATCAAAACTATCATACTGGTACTATCATACTGGTAATACAGAGGTCACAGGCTTCCAGTCTATATTTGTATAGCTGGTAAATCAGATGCAGAAGCTGGAGCATTGCAGCGCCAATTATTACCCACTCATTCTCAGAGAGGGAACAGTGTGTGTGTGTGTGTGTTTGTGTGCTTGCGTGTGTGTGTGCTTGCGTGTTCGTGTGTGTGTATGTGTATGTGTTTGCGTGTGTGTGTGTGTGTGTGTGTGTGATTGTATGCACACAATCTTTCTGTCACAGCTGTCCTGGAAAAGAGCACATGCACACACCCTCATGGGACGTGGCAGACAGTCAGACACCCAACGGTACATAGACAGTTACATATAGCAGAGGAGTGTGTGTCTGGCAGTCCAGTCTGGCATTGGAGTGGTGCAGTGGAGAGAAGTGTAGCAGCAGACTGACTGTGAGACTCTGAGAGTGGTAGCTCGATAGAGGTGACCGGGTGCAGCGATAACGACGATATAGCAGAGGAGGGGAAAGGAAGGGAAGGGCGACGTTAGCATAGCGCTAGGCTTGCACTCTGTCATACTGACTCGTTGGGCACAGCAGCAACAGCAGAACTACAGGCCTCTCCCTCACTCTCCCATCAGCACCTCTCACAGCTGGAGCACATACTCACTCTGTCAAACTGAACAGAATGGGGCCAGGGAGATACACAGCCGTAGCGTAGTTGCAGCTGCTGGGGCTACTGCACTGATACTGCCTACCAATGCTACTGCTGACCTACGTAGGTTTTTTGTGCCCTAGGAACACAGTCCAGTGTAAACGAGACAGAATTAGAGAAAACCTGGGATTAAAATTCCTTAATTCAGAGTTTGTATGTAATACTGTAGGACCTAGTTAGTCATAGAGAGATACATAAAAGAGACATAGGGAGCACAGGGGGTTGGTGGCACCTTAATTGGGGAGGACAGACTCGTGTTTATGGCTGGAGCAGAATAAGTGGAATGGTGTCAAATACATCAAACACGTGGTTTTCCTGTGTTTCATGCCGTTCCATTCGCTCCGTTCCAGACATATATATGAGCCGTCCTCCCCTCAGCAGCCTCATGTGATAGAGAGAGGTACAATGGAACTGGAGCTGCTGGAATCTGTTTAAAGGTCATGAAATGTCAAAATCATGTTTTTCATTAAATTTGATGATATTTGGGTTAAACCAGATCAAAGTATGATGGCCAAAGTATGAAAAATGACAGTTGCTTCTACACTGATAAAGTTTGATAATAAAGTTACTGGACCCCTCCCCCATGTCAAACACTTGGATTGAGGAGGTGAGATTATTAAAGAGAATTGATTACATCACCCTAACTCTCATTTGAATACACTAATGGTAACATGAGATTCTCTTACCTAATTTGTACCACCTTGTAACCATCATCGGAGAAGGTGTGTTTGCGGAGCGGCGTGGTTTATATAGATTAGAAAAGAAAATCCAGAAAATCACATTGTAGGATTTTTAATGAATTTATTTGCAAATTATGGTGGAAAATAAGTATTTGGTCAATAACAAAAGTTTCTCAATACTTTGTTATATACCCTTTGTTGGCAATGACACAGGTCAAACGTTTTCTGTAAGTCTTCACCTTCTCATTAATGGCACCTGTTTGAACTTGTTATCAGTATAAAAGACACCTGTCCACAACCTCAAACAGTCACACTCCAAACTCCACTATGGCCAAGACCAAAGAGCTGTCAAAGGACACCAGAAACAATAATGTAGACCTGCACCAGGCTGGGAAGACTGAATCTGCAATAGGTAAGCAGCTTGGTTTGAAGAAATCAACTGTGGGAGCAATTATTAGGAAATGGAAGACATACAAGACCACTGATAATCTCCCTCGATCTGGGGCTCCACGCAAGATCTCACCCCGTGGGGTCAAAATGATCACAAGAACGGTGAGCAAAAATCCCAGAACCCAACGGGGGGACCTAGTGAATGACCTGCAGAGAGCTGGGACCAAAGTAACAAAGCCTACCATCAGTAACACACTACGCCACCAAGGACTCAAATCCTGCAGTGCCAGACGTGTCCCCCTGCTTAAGCCAGTACATGTCCAGGCCCGTCTGAAGTTTGCTAGAGTGCATTTGGATGATCCAGAAGAGGATTGGGAGAATGTCATATGGTCAGATGAAACCAAAATAGAACTTTTTGGTAAAAACTCAACTCGTCGTGTTTGGAGGACAAAGAATGCTGAGTTGCATCCAAAGAACACCATACCTACTGTGAAGCATGGGGGTGGAAACATCATGCTTTGGGGCTGTTTTTCTGCAAAGGGACCAGGATGACTGATCCGTGTAAAGGAAAGAATGAATGGGGCCATGTATCGTGAGATTTTGAGTGAAAACCTCCTTCCATCAGCAAGGGCATTGAAGATGAAACGTGGCTGGGTCTTTCAGCATGACAATGATCCCAAACACACCGCCCGGGCAACGAAGGAGTGGCTTCGTAAGAAGCATTTCAAGGTCCTGGAGTGGCCTAGCCAGTCTCCAGATCTCAACCCCATAGAAAATCTTTGGAGGGAGTTGAAAGTCCGTGTTGCCCAGCGACAGCCCCAAAACATCACTGCTCTAGAGGAGATCTGCATGGAGGAATGGGCCAAAATACCAGCAACAGTGTGTGAAAACCTTGTGAAGACTTACAGAAAACGTTTGACCTGTGTCATTGCCAACAAAGGGTATATAACAAAGTATTGAGAAACTTTTGTTATTGACCAAATACTTATTTTCCACCATAATTTGCAAATAAATTCATTAAAAATCCTACAATGTGATTTTCTGGATATTTTTTTCTCAATTTGTCTGTCATAGTTGACGTGTACCTATGATGAAAATTACAGGCCTCTCTCATCTTTTTAAGTGGGAGAACTTGCACAATTGGTGGCTGACTAAATACTTTTTTCCCCCACTGTAACTACAATAACAGGCGCTAGCCTTTTGGAGCACCAAGCAAGATTTGGTTGCAGTTTTAAAGCAAGTTTTCTGCAGTTCTACACAGTTCTAGATTTTTGCAATTTTATAACAAAATGTCATGCTACTCATTTTGCAATGGGGGCAGAGAGACATTTTTATAGTTTTAAAGCTAATTTCTTGCAATTCTACACATTTTGCCATGACTTCTACCATGTTAATGATATCTGAGTGAGAGTGACTAACAAAATCAATGGGGGTCCCCTGGAGGTCAGGGGCCCTGGGCACGTGCCCAGCGTGCCCGGTCGGTATTCAGCCATAAGTTTAGATAAATGGCTAGACTATCTTACCAATCTAAAAATTGTTAGCTGACATGACTAATTGTGTGACTGTCAGTGACTGACAAAACAAGAGAAACTGCTGAGGCACACAACCAAATTTCGAACCTGCACCTTGTGTATTCTACTATAGCTGGAACGACCTAGCGAACAGACGCGAACAGGCTGAGTCAATTCAGTGGCTAGCTTTGCACTTGGCTAGCTAACAGTAGCTGCTAGGGGTAAGTTATAACCTACATTTGTGTTTTGTTTTTACATACTGGTAGCCAGAGTCGTTCAAGGGAATTCGGGACATGGGTGACTAGTTAACGTTAGCTTGGCTCTCTCTGTGTGTTCGTGCCGTGGGAGGAGGGGTTTCTTCGTTGACAGAAAGCAATGGCTAGAGTATGCTAACTATTCTAGCTAACTAACTGGCTGAATAAGTTGACGACGGACTCGCTCAAGCTGTCGGGACTAACCCACAACGTTAGACACGGACACGAATGATCTGCTTGGCGTGTTGACACACTGGTGGTTTGTCGTGGCCGAGTATTGGTGCTAAACCGTGTTGTTGGAGTTCGGCATGCTAGTTGGCTGTGGCGTCATATGACTAGGTGCCCTGGACAGTTTTCACGGAAGAATACTGTACCAAGTTAGCTAGCTGAATAAACTAAGTTAGTCTATTCCTAGAAAACATTGAACCGCTGTAGTTTACAACAATTATAGTTTCTGAGGTGGAAGTTGGGAGAGTTATATTTGGGTGTTTCAGTGAAACGTAAGTTAGGGAGGCCCCGCTCTCTCGCTTTCCCAGATGTTTAGTTAATTTCATTCCGATCTCCTTTGCATTATTGTAGCCATTTTCTGTAGCCTGTCAACTATGCCTCTGTCTATCCCAGTTCTCTCCTCTCCGCACAGGCTATACAAACGCCTCACACCGCGTGGCTGCTGCCTCTCTAACCTGGTGGTCCCTGCACGCACCACCCACGTGGAGTTCCAGGTCTCCGGCAGCCTCTGGAACTGCCGTTCTGCGGCCAACAAGGCAGAGTTCATCTCAGCCTATGGTACCCTCCAGTCCCTCGACTTCTTGGCGCTGACGGAAACATGGATTACCACTGAAAACACTGCTACTCCCACTGCTCTCTCCTCGTCTGACCATGTGTTCTCACATACACCGAGAGCATCTGGTCAGCGGGGTGGTGGCACAGGAATCCTCATCTCTCACAAGTGGACATTCTCTCTTTTTCCCCTGACCCATCTGTCTATCTCCTCATTTGAATTCCATGCTGTTACAGTCACTAGCCCATTCAAGCTTAACATCCTTGTCATTTATCGCCCTCCAGGTTCCCTTGGAGAGTTCATCAATGAGCTTGACGCCTTGATAAGTTCCTTTCCTGAGGATGGCTCACCCCTCACAGTTCTGGGTGACTTCAACCTCCCTACGTCTACCTTTGACTCATTTCTCTCTGCCTTCTTCTTTCCACTCCTCTCCTCTTTTGACCTCACCCTCTCACCGTCCCCCCCTACTCACAAGGCAGGCAATACGCTTGACCTCATCTTTACTAGATGCTGTTCTTCTACTAATCTCACTGCAACTCCCCTCCATGTCTCCGACCACTACTTTGTATCCTTTTCTCTCTCGCTCTCCTCCAACACTACTCACTCTCCCCCTACTCAGATGGTAATGCGCCGTCGCAACCTTCGCTCTCTCTCTCCCGCTACTCTCTCCTCTTCCATCCTATCATCTCTTCCCTCTGCTCAATCCTTCTCCCTCCATTCCCGGCTCGGTCCTCCCCTCCTGCTCCGTGGCTTGATGACTCATTGCGAGCTCACAGAACAGGGCTCCGGGCAGCCGAGCGGAAATGGAGGAAAACTAGACTCCCTGCGGACCTGGCATCTTTTTACTCCCTCCTCTCTACATTTTCTTCATATGTTTCTGCTGCTAAAGCCACTTTCTACCACTCTAAATTCCAAGCATCTGCCTCTAACCCTAGGAAGCTCTTTGCCACCTTCTCCTCCCTGCTGAATCCTCCTCCCCCTCCCCCCTCCTCCCTCTCTGTGGATGACTTCGTCAACCATTTTGAAAAGAAGGTTGACGACATCCGATCCTCGTTTGTTAAGTCAAATGACACTGCTGGTCCTGCTCACACTGCCCTACCCTATGCTTTGACTTCTTTCTCCCCTCTCTCTCCAGATGAAATCTTGCGTCTTGTGACGGCCGGCAGTCCAACAACCTGCCCACTTGACCCTATCCCCTCCTCTCTTCTCCAGACCATCTCCGGTGACCTTCTCCCTTACCTCACCTCGCTCATCAACTCATCCTTGACCGCTGGCTATGTCCCTTCCGTCTTCAAGCGAGCGAGAGTTGCACCCCTTCTCAAAAAACCAACACTCGATCCCTCTGATGTCAACAACTACAGACCAGTATCCCTTCTTTCTTTTCTCTCCAAAACTCTTGAGCGTGCCGTCTCTAGCCAACTCTCTTGCTATCTCTCTCAGAATGACCTTCTTGATCCAAACCAGTCAGGTTTCAAGACTGGTCATTCAACTGAGACTGCTGTTCTCTGTGTCACGGAGGCTCTCCGCACTGCTAAAGCTAACTCTCTCTCCTCTGCTCTTGTCCTTCTAGACCTGTCTGCTGCCTTTGATACTGTGAACCATCAGATCCTCCTCTCCACCCTCTCCAAGTTGGGCATCTCCGGCGCGGCTCACTCTTGGATTGCGTCCTACCTGACCGGTCGCTCCTACCAAGTGGCATGGCGAGAATCTGTCTCCGCACCACGTGCTCTCACCACTGGTGTCCCCCAGGGCTCAGTTCTAGGCCCTCTCCTATTCTCGCTATAAACCAAGTCACTTGGCTCTGTCATATCCTCACATGGCCTTTCCAATCATTGCTACGCAGACGACACACAACTAATCTTCTCCTTTCCCCCTTCTGATAACCAGGTGGCGAATCGCATCTCTGCATGTCTGGCAGACATGGCTGGGCTCCCTGCCTGTGCCATTAAACCCCTACAACTCCTCCAGAATGCCGCAGCCCGTCTGGTGTTCAACCTTCCCAAGTTCTCTCACGTCACCCCGCTCCTCCGCACACTCCATTGGCTTCCAGTTGAAGCTCGCATCTGCTACAAGACCATGGTGCTTGCCTACGGAGCTGTGAGGGGAATGGCACCTCCGTACCTTCAGGCTCTGATCAGTCCCTACACCCAAACGAGGGCATTGCATTCATCCACCTCTGGCATGCTGGCCCCCCTACCTCTGCGGAAGCACAGTTCCCGCTCAGCCCAGTCAAAACTGTTTGCTGCTCTGGCACCCCAATGGTGGAACAAGCTCCCTCACGACGCCAGGACAGCGGAGTCACTCACCACCTTCTGGAGACACTTGAAACCCCACCTCTTTAAGGAATACCTGGGATAGGATAAAGTAATCCTTCTACCCCCCCTTACCCCCCCCCCCCCCCCCCCCAAAAAAAAAAAAAAAAAAAACATATTGTAAAGTGCTTGTCCCACTGGCTATAAGGTGAATGCACCAATTTGTAAGTCGCTCTGGATAAGAGCGTCTGCTAAATGACGTAAATGTAACGTAAATGTAATAATAACTCCCAACAGTAAGTTGAAACTCCAACTGAGTTTTTGGGTTGGGGGCCCCCTAGTGACCGGGGGCCCTAAACGACCGCTTACAGTATGTTGCTTAAGCCTGGATTAATAAACACACTACTAAACTATAAATAATACTATTTGTTCATATGAATAAAGGGGTGAAATAGTATTAATATTGAACCTGAAATAAATAATGAAATGAACATGAAGCAGGTTCTAGCAATATTTGTGTTATGTTCTTGACTCTTCAGAATAACTTTAGACTCACTCAGGAATGGAACGAGGCGGAGAAATTGTTTTAGATGCAATGAGTGCTTTACTGAAAGGTTGTGTGTCTAACATTACTTCAGGAAGTCTTCCCTAAACAACCCACTTCAATACCCATGATACTTAGTTTTATAACTAAGGCTACGGAAACCCACATAGCCTATAAGGAGGAAAACTCAATACTCTCCTTGTCAGTGTTGTCAACACTACTAAATTGGAAACCATACTGCTATCAAATATATATTACTCTAAAATGACTTGAAACAACTGCTACACTGTGAATTAAACAATGGACAAATATTTCAAGTGGCTGCAGGTTTTTTGCTTCTTACATAATTGTGGAATTAACATTACATTAAGAATTTGAAAATAATGTTATTCTATGGATGTAATACCTTGGGGGATATGAAACAATGGACATAGTTTGTGTAGTGCTAGTTCAAGAGTCTCTTGCTTTTCACTGCTTGTTATGGTTATGGTCCTTGTTCCACACCTATTGGCAGCCTTGGTAGTTTACACAGAAGGATCCTCAGAAGTTTTGAAAGGATTAAAACAACTGTGTGAGGTGCTCATGAACAGCCTTATTCAATATGGGATCCTACGTAAAAAAAATGCAGACGCGAAGACGACGAGGGGGAAGGAGACTATAAAGCAAGCAAAAGTATTTTGTGTGCACTGCCAATGAGAGCAGCACGACATGCCCACACGAGTTGGATGATAAAGGACACTGGCCAGGTCTGCAGGCTGCTCCTCAGGCAGTTGGAAACACAGTGAGACCGCTGCACACAAGGCAAATCTGAAAACGTGGAGGGGATTTCAGTGCCCTGAGACCTCTACAGAGACTTGATACGGCTACTATTCCATCTACAGCTCCCTTGCCTATCAGCATGGAACTATTTCATGTCCAGTCTCTCACTAATAAATCCCTCCTGCTGCATGACCACATAGTGGACAAGAAGCTTGACATCATGTGGCTAACTGAAACCTGGCATCAGCCTGGGGTCTACTCAGCCCTAATTGAGGCCTGCCCACCTTGTTACATGTACATGGAAAAAGCCTGCAGCACTGGCCGCGGCAGTGGCTTAACCATCATGCACCAAGCTGAACTGAAACTGTTCCCCCTGCCCCTGGCTGTACTGTGCTCTTTTGAATGTCTCGCCATAAAATCCAAACCCCCCTACTCCATGACTGTGCTTCTAGTTTATCGGCCTCCTAAGTCTAACCCATCCTTTATCCCTGAAATCTCTGATCTGCTCACATCACTCTGCTCCACCTCAACCAACATTGTAATTCTAGGAGATTTCAATATCCACGATTTCAATATGTCACTCTGCTGCTGAGTTTCTGAGTTTGATTGACCTGAAGCAACTCGTTGATGACCCCACGCACACCCGTGGGCACATACTTGACCTGGTCATCACTGACTCCGCCCTCATCAACAACATGCAGGTCTATGACCTCGGTGTGTCTGACCACAAGGTTGTCGTACTGGACTTGACATTCCTTCACCCTCTAACCAAGTTCAAGCGTCGCATGTGTTTCCGGAACTGGAAAATATCGACCCTGCCAGCATGTCAGAGGACATCTTGAACCTGTCTCCTCCAGCTTTTTCGTCAGTGGATGAGATTAAACTTTAGAGTTTTACAACCAATCCCTGAGCAGTGTGCTTGACCTCCATGCCCCCATAAAAATATTTGCTCGCCGCATTCGCTCGCTCAGCTCCATGGTTTATTCCAGAACTGAGAAACATGAAATCCACTGGACGCATCCTGAAGCAGCGTCTCAAAAACTCTCTGAGCTGGTTTCACTCCTACCTCTCAGACAGGACTGAGTATGTGTCGCTAGGTGGGTCCAGATCCCGGACCCACCACGTCACCTGCAGTGTTCCACAAGGATCTGTTCTTGGACCCATTCTGTTCGTCCTGTACATGCTCCCCATCGGTCGTATCATTAGTCTGCGTGGAATCTCATTCCACTGCTATGCTGATGACACCCAGCTGTATGTAAAAACTGCCCCAAGTCCCTCTGATGCATGTGCCCGTCTGAACACCTGCCTTGAGGAGATAAGGGCATGGATGAAGCAAAACTTACTTCAACTGAACAGCAGCAAAACCGAGGCCCTACTTGTTGACACCCCCCACCAGGTCCAGCACTCACCAATAACACACCTCACCATTGAAGGACAGAACATCCCTCTCTCCCCCTCAGTTTCCAATCTGTGTGTAAAGCTTGATTCCTCCCTGACCTTTGATAGCCACATCAAACAACTATGTAAAGCGTTATTCTATCACCTCAAGAACATTGCCCAACTTTGTCCCACCCTCACTCAGTCTGATGCAGAGAAGCTCGTCCATGCCTTTATCTCCACAAGGCTGGACTTCTGCAACGCACTCTAATGGTGGTGACTAAATGTCCTCTGTACAATTAATTTGTAACCCAACCAGTCTTTTCTTAACTTAAAGGACACGTATGCCTTGCAGCCTGTAGCGCTTTGACTGCATTTGAAAGTCTGGCCAGACCACACGCAAGGGAACAAATAGTATCTCCCAGCTTTGTCCTTGGGACATGCAGAATTGCATGTTTTAAATGATGCAGGTGAAACTTGCCCTTTGACCAATTCAGAAATATATTTATCTTTATCATCGTCAGCTTAACCTCTTATGTTGAAGAGCTGTGCAGTTTTGCAGCAGCGCACAGAAGGTCAGTCAGATGCACATCTTGAGCATGTTGATGATCTCACAAGGCAGACGATGGTCTGATTGGTTGATGGACTTGTTGGTCCAGGGAAAATATAATAAAGACCATACAGGAACGTGTCCTACTGGCTTCCGGGTTAAATGAGCAGTGTGTCAAGAAGCAGTGCGGCTTGGCAGGGTCGTGTTTCGGAGGACGCATGGCTCTCGACCTTCGCCTCTCCCGAGTCCGTACGGGAGTTGCAGCGATGGGAAAAGACTGTAACTACCAATTGGATATCGCGAATTTGGGGACAAAAAAGGGGTAAAAAATAAAAGTCAAAGCTATTATAAGAATAATACTTTATATCTTTATTATCTGCCCTTCATCCACCATTTTCTCTCTCTACCTTGATTTTCACCCTCACTTCCTGTCTCAAATCCCTCTCTATTCTTATCCCCCTCTCTGCATCTCTTTCAGAGAAGGTCTTATGCAATGGGAGAGTGGTGTGTTGTAAATGTAATCTGTACTAGATGACGTTTATGTTTGTCATCGTGAGGCAGTGAGATAGAGAGAGAGGGAGGGAGGGAGAGGAAGGAGGGAGGATTGAGAGTGAGAACTAGTTGAACTCTCAATCCTCTTAGTGTCTCGAACTGTCTCTACCATTCATCTCTCTCTCTCTCTCTCTCTCTCTCTCTCTCTCTCTCTCTCTCTCTCTCTCTCTCTCTCTATGGCTTTCTCTGAACAAGGTGTGTATTTGCATATGATCACGACTGAAGGATTACCCTCCATCTATTACCTCACTGGGTACCCTGTTGTATTATAGTGACCTCTGTAGTAGCAATGGACACTGTAGCCTAAGGATTCTCTCTCTTTCTCTCTTCGTCTCTCCTTCTTTCTAAATCTCACTATGCCCTTTCTCTTAGCCCTCGTTTTTCTCCTCCCCCTCTCTTTCACCCCGCTCTTTCTCTTTCTCTCTCCATCCCCCAGCTCCCTATACGCCCTCTCTATTCTTCATCTACTCTCTTCCCCCTTCTTCCTTTCTCTATTCCCCCGTATGTCTCTCTCTCTCCCTCTTCATCTCTCTCTCTCTCTCTCTCCCTCTTCGTCTCTCTCTCTCTCTCTCTCCCTCTTTGTCTCTCTCTCTCTCACTCCCTCTTCGTCTCTCTCTCTCTCTCTCTCTCTCTCTCTCTCGCTCTCTCTCTCTCTCTCTCTCTCTCTCTCTCTCTCTCTCTCTCTCTCTCTCTCTCTCTCTCTCTCTCTCTCTCTCTCTCTCTCTCTCTCTCTCTCTCTCTCTCTCTCTCTCTCTCTCTCTCTCTCTCTCTCTCTCTCTCTCTCTCTCTCTCTCTCCTTCACTGTGTTTCTCTCCCTATACCCTCTCCATTTTTCAGCCCCCCTGCAAGGTCATTCCCAAGGACAGCCTGCTCCCAGGATCTCCTCTATGATTGGCTGCTGGGACTTAAAGGGCCAGCTCCCCGCTGAGCACATGGCCTGTCTTGAGCTCGCCTATGGTCAGCCACATCACTCCCAAGGCTGCTTATTGTACAAGGCTCAGGGCACAAATGCACACACAGTACACAAATGCACGAATGCACACACACACACACACACATACTGAACAGACACACACAGCCCTGTCATTCAAATCATGTCGAAGGCTCCTGATCATACATGGCATACCATCGCACACCCAGGACAATTGTCAGCAAAACACATATACAACACACACTCAATGCATGATAGTGTTAAGGACACACTACACACACTCAAAACACACACCAAACACTGTCTTTACAATAACTAGGAGTATCACATCACCAGCTCAACAGACCTAGCATCAGAAAGCAAACTGCTCCACACGAACTATGGCAGATCACCTGCAAAATGGCTCCCAAACAGCCAGACCCAAATGTTGTTGTCGTTTGCTGAGTCATTAGCAGAAAACATGGGAGTGAAACCCTGTAGTTAGAGAAATGGAGAATCCAAATGGAATCCAGAATGTTGAGTTGGCTGAAATGGATCAGGGGTTTAGCCAGCTCATTTCTCTTGAGTAGAGGCCAAAAGTTCACTTTGTTGAGTAATCTTACTTAAAAGCCATTTCTCCATTATTCATGGTATAGCTATTATCTAACACCACATACTGTATCTGGATCCAATTGACATTAAATCAAATCAGATGTATTTATAAAGCCCTTTTTATATCAGCAGATGTCACCAAGTGCTTATACAGAAAACCCAGCCTAAAACCCCAAACAGCAAGCAATAAAGATGTAGAAGCATGGTGGCTAGGAAAAACTCCCTAGAAAGGCAGAAACCTAGGAAAAAACCTAGAGAGGAACCAGGTTCTGAGGGTTGGCCAGTCCTCTTCTGGCTGTGCCTGCTTATAGATGGATTAGCTGACAACGTCACAAAAACGATGTGAGCGCTTCCATGGGGAAGAAGTCAGTGTGTTATTGTGATTCTGGATGGCCAGATAGCTATCAACAATTACAAAAAAGCTGCCATGTGGGGAATTGTAGGTCGCTCATTTCAGCTAGTTTTATCTTGTTCTTGATACCATGTCTTGTTTGGAAGTGTTATGACTGATGTCACGTCTATGCTAATATGACATAAATTCACTAGCTAGTTAACCAACAACTATAATGATGTGTTGTGCCAATTTACTTATGTTTTCAATAAACATTGGAGACTAAATATAGCTTACATGTTGTCAACAATCTAAGCCAACCATGTCTGTTTTGCCCCATCTATAGGGTTGGTGGGTTTTCCGGAATGACTTAAGCCTAAATGGCCTGGGAGACATTAAAGTGGTTTTGTGTGCTAGCAGTTATAATCGACTTTGATCAGTAGTCTGAAAGCAAGATCATTCACAGTAGATAGGCGATAGGGATTCTATGAAAAACTGTTGCAGTGTGCATGATACTAGTTATAAATGGGACAAGGGATGATCCTCATGTGTAGATAGCAAATCTGTGCACTCAATGTTCTAGTAAATATTAATATCCGTTTTTGGTATTTAACATGTAACACTTTTTTATATGACATACTGACAATGCAGTAGAAGTATACATTTTTAATATAAAGAGATACTATAGAATCTTGACAATTCAAAAAAGATTCAAATTGATGAATTTGATGACATTTATGAATTTTTCTTCAGTGTCTCAGTAGTGTCTCGAAGCTCATGTATGACTCTGCACCAAAAGCAAACTAAGATTATTAAACACTGTTTGACAGTGAAGATACTATACTGTACTAGTCAATTCACACTAAAGTCAGTTGGGTGTAAGTATTGCAGGGATTGGAGTAGAGAGAATATAGGCAGGGAGTGGAGGCTAGCCGGGGTGAGTGAGTACTGCTGAGTTGTGCTGTCTTTGCTGCAGTGGTGGTTCTGAAAGGACAGCTACAGGAGAGAGGAAGAGGGAGAGGGGGAGGGGAAGAGATGGAAGAGAAGAGAGGGGGGTGGGGAGAGTTTAGCAGTGGGAGGGAGAGAGGGGGGTTAATGTTTGGAGCTGAATTTGTCTGAATGTGTTTTGAATACATCGACTAGTAGGCTTCTGTTGCATGTGTTTGGAGCCATGCTCTCCCTGTGAGGCTTTAGCTCATTATTAATCCAATCGGCACTTTAGATCTCTACCCCTCCCCCCCATTTCGTCCCTCACTCATTCCATCTCACAAGAGGTCAGCCCTTTGTCTTTTCCCTCACATGTTCGACACTCATCCTCCACCACTCCTCCTCTTTCCTCATCCCCTTTTTTGGCCTTTGCCCTCTCTTGTGATACTTTGGTTCCATGGCAACACATTATCCCTAATCAACTGTCCTATGTCACACTTTCCATGTTACTTCATCCCATGTATAATTCTTAGTTCACTCCTCTATTTCCATCCTTTTCTGTCTACCCCTGCTGTTGGGTCTTTTACGCTCCTCCTCTCCATCTCTTAATAATAATAGTAATAATGATAATAATTGTCAAAAGTACGTATAGATCCTTTCATACAAACAGTTCATTCATACAAACGCTTTACATCCCAAAAAGAAAAGCAGAAGATGATTTATTTTATTGGCCCATCCTTTTATCTCTGTCATCGCCTTCTCTCGTTCATTCCATCATTTGGCACAATCCTTTGTACCGTATGATCTCACTCCCTTCCTCTTTTTGTCCCTTCCTCCCCTCCCCCTGTTCTGGACACTGTGAGTGGAACATAGATTATGTCAGACATTTATAAAACCGGATTAACAAGGATCACCTTCACACACACACACACATACACACATACACACACACAAACAAACACACACACAAAATCTCTTTCTCTCATACTCACACTCTACCTCCCACATGCTCCATGACACTCACACATCCTCCTTGCCGGCTTCACACATAGAACATAAACACACACCCTGTCCCTGACCCTGACCCTCACACACACTGAATCCCATATTGACCCTCACAAATGCTCCATGACAGCATCTGCATCACACATTTCCACCCATCCTGACTGTCGCATACTGACACTCTTTCTCTCCCTCCCTCTCTCTCTCCCTCTCTCTCTCTCTCTCTCTTTCTCTCCCTCCCTCTCTCTCTCCCTCTCTCTCTCTCTCTCTCTTTCTCTCCCTCCCTCTCTCTCTCCCTCTCTCTCTCTCTCTCTCTTTCTCTAACCTCCCTCTCTCTCTCCCTCTCTCTCTCTCTCTCTCTCTCTCTTTCTCTCCCTCCCTCTCTCTCTCCCTCTCTCTCTCTCTTTCTCTCATGCAGCCTGACTTAAACCATTGAACAGATTAACACATTTCTATAACCTTTCTTTAAAACATATTGATTCACGCATATATTCACACACATACTTTACCCTCTCTCACACATGCAATCGCACAGCTACTACATTAAACAATGCAAGACTAACATTAGGAGGTATGTAGAGATACATTAGGATGACATTTGCATAACCTTTCCTTAAGACACAAACACATGCACATCACGACCACACATCACAGCCACTCATCACAACCACTCCTGAGACTGAGCTACTTTTAGTAACAGTTTAACAATCAGACACTGACATTCAGGGCCGGCTCTAGCCTTTTGGGGGCCTTAAGCGAGATTTGGTTGTGGAGCCCCACCACCAAGCGGGCCAAAAAAATGTGTGGCCCCCCTCTTGACAGCGGAGAGAAAATATAAGTTTTAACGTCAATTTCCTGCAATTCCACACATTTTGCCATGGGGCGGAGAGAACATTTTGCCATTTTATAACAGATTCCATGCAATTCTACTTAATATATACACATCAAAGGCTTGCATAATATCCAGCATCAGAGCATCAGAGCATCAGAGAATGACATGATGGTGGGTTCCATATAATCTCTCTCTCTCTCTGTCTCTCTATATTCTGTTCTCCATCTTGTTCAATCCCTCAATTTCTCTGACTCAGCAGTATGAATCGGAGACAAGGTCACCTGACTACTGTTGCTATGGAGACTGAGAATTTGGGGGATTTTCCCCCTCCACCTCCTCCCTCTACTGCAGGGCAGTGAGAGAGAGGGAGGAGGGGAGGATGGAGAGAGTGGGGGGAATGAGAGACACGGAAGCAGGATGGCAGAGGTTAAAGAAGGATACTGCTGTTGGCCATTTTGTTTGAAAGGAGTTTCAATAACTTTATTAGTAGCGTACATGCGATGACACAGTGCTATATTGCTGTATGGAATTGTGATGCACTGTACATCTCTTACCATCCCTACATTACATTGCCTAGGGAGGAAATGTGCTTTGATAGAGAAAGATATACAATTACTTTGATAATAATCATTATGGTTTATTTTAATCATTTCAAATAGAGACAGTAATAGAGGTAATAAGGTAATAATAAACAATTTGAGACTGCATTGCTCTACACTGATATGTGGCCTATTTCATGTCATCTGTGTGCACCACTGCCCCCCCCTGATTCAGAGGGGTTGGGTTAAATACGGAAGACACATTTCGGTTGAACGTTTTCAGTTGTGCAACTGACTAGGTATCCCCTTTCCCTATCCCTCAATTGAGCCTAATCTGTGGAAATCAGGGGATATTTTATCTCCTCAAAAGCAGAGCTAGTCAATGCACTGAAAGCAGTATCACCACAAGGACATTCTGATACGACACAACAACAAAGGTTATTCCACTGGTAGTTACTCTGACATAGGGCCTATGTCATGTCAAGTGCATCCCTCATCTAAAGATCAGTGTGAATGAATTGGGAAAACACCTTGTTAAGACGTATAATCTTCATTTAACCCTTGTCAAACCTTCTTATGTATGGTTATTTTCTCTCTGGTCATCCTTTCGGCCATCTTGTGAGGGGCAGTGGAGACAGCAGTGCTGTGCATCTCCTTGGAAGGTGAACCATGACTCTGTGCTTTCCCTTGTTCAGCCGTGAGGCTGCGTGCAGCCAGTGTACTGCAGCATTCATTCTCCACTTAATACATTTAGGGGGGAAACAACACAGGGAAACTCTGTGACCAAGTCCTGCAATGGCAACTCACTTACTTCTACATGTAGGCCAGATGTCTCTTTCTCTCTGTCAGTTCCTCTCTGTCTCTCTCCTTTCCCATGGCCTCACTCATTCACTCTCTCTCCATTTCTATCAACTTCATACTGCGTACTTCATAGTGCCACACCTCTGTCTGCCTGTTTGTCTCACTCTTTCTCTGAGAGAGAGAGAGAGAGAGAGAGAGAGAGAGAGAGAGAGAGAGAGAGAGAGAGAGAGAGAGAGAGAGAGAGAGAGAGAGAGAGAGAGAGAGAGAGAGAGAGAGAGAGAGAGAGAGAGAGAGAGAGAGAGAGAGAGAGAGAGCGAGAGAGAGAGAGAGAGAGAGAGAGAGAGAGAGAGAGAGAGAGAGAGAGAGAGAGAGAGAGAGAGAGAGAGAGAATGCTTTTTTACTTCAACAAGAAGAGGTAGTAGATACATGGGTGTAGTCTGCCTGATAAGCAGACATACAACATCTGCAACAGACATGCAGATAGTGGCTTGCTTAACCCATTTGCAGTTGAACACCACTGATAATCTCTCACTCTAATTTTGACAGTTGTTAGTTTAGTTGTTTGTTTTGAACTCTTCTCGTCCACCTCTGTCATCTCACACACACATACCATACAGTAAATAGGCTATTTCCATGTTCCTTAAAGCGTGAGACATACACTCTCATATGGAGAGAATCTGCTTGTTTGTGCAATGGGTGTGAGACCAGTCATAGCCTATCCATGCTTACTGTCTGATATCGGAATAATATTCTGGAATCTATTCTATTCTATGCTACCTGGCACAGCCAGAAGAGGGCTGGCCTGATTCCTCTCTAGGTTTCTTCCTAGGTTCCTGCCTTTCTAGGGAGTTTTTCCTAGCCACCATGCTTCTACATCTGCATTGCTTGCTCTTTGGGGTTTTAGGCTGGGTTTCTGTCTAAGTACTTTGTGACATCTACTGATGTCATTTGATTGATTGATTGATTGATTGATTGATCTTCTAGTCTACTGTCCAATAAGAATCTTAATTATAGGACCTAGGTCTATTATATTCTATCAGTGTAGCCTATTCTCTCCATCCTCTGCTATGTAATTGCAGGCCTAGGGGAGGCATTGAAGTGCACAGTGACCAACACGACCAGAAAGACAGGGGTGATTATCACATGCAATACAGCACACAATAACATCAATTTATAAAACATAAATGAGTTACATGAATACAAGACAACCACGAGAATAGTATCTAACCTTGTACGTCTATTTACACAAAATTTCGGCCTATGGGCTCAGGATGCTGCTGGCTAACGGCCTTGGAATTCTGCAGTAAAGAAGGAGGGGCATAATAGGCTTTCTATTGGCCAGTATTACGTACTTGTGAAGATTGGCTAGATTGCCTGTCATCAAATAGTCGTTCAGAATTCCAATTGGCCAATTCCGTGGTCCGTAGGCGGGTTTACCAGGTCCATGGTTTATCAGCTTTGCTACAATGGGGCGCTGCGATCACTCACACCCACCGGCGCTTCTTCCATAGGCGGAGTGGTAGTGTGTAGAGAAGGGAGTACTGCGGCAGCCAACAGAGTCGCGGAAGGAGATCAAATCCTAAAAAACCTGAGCAGTGCGGCTTCTTAGATTCACCGGTCTTTTACCGCAACTATCAGAGAGCAAGAGAAGGACCCGCATCCTCGCGTGATGCTCTGCTTGAGACCGCAACATTTCATTTGAAAGACATTTAGGTGGAGGGGGAAAAGATTGTAACCTTTTGGAGGTTAGAGACACAATCAGTTTATTTAATCATTTAATCCATTTATTTTATAGAAATTTCCTTGACTGACGTCTTTGTCAGTTCCTTTCATTTTTACCTGAATAACTGAATATAAATATTTCTTACGTTTTTAAAAGGCAATACCATTTTGATATAATTCCACCTGAGGGGCTGACACCTCTCAAGCTTTGCATCACCTGAGGAGAGAAGCCTGACTGCGCCAACATGGGGGTAAGCCCGGCGTCTACCAACTTTATAACTGCCTTATGATGCATGAAAGTTATAAAATGCCCTGAAAACTGTTTAAAACCCCAGATGCTGACGGGGAAGGGCACCATACTGCAGTGTCATGTTTTTCTCCTCTGGAAATATTGGAGTGACATTGATTCCAATGCGGATTTTGTTAGGCTATATAGCCTACCGTCTCATAGACTGCGACAAATTGATGTGACGAGAAGGCTAGAGCAGGCACAAAACAGCTCTCTGTAATTTCTACTGCATTTGTAATGTTTCGACTTGACAATGAATTGGTTAGAATCTGCTGATGGAATAATTTAATGTAATTTACTGTAATTTGCTGCTGTTTCTTTTGTTTCTCATAAAATATGGAACGAACAAGTTAGTGATAAAATATGACTGAATGGTCTCATTCAGGGGTTTGCCATATGCATTAATATAGGCTATTGGCTATATTAGGCGTGTCGTGACACTTTGTCTATAACCTTGCCATTTTAAGCGGTTTATTCTGACAGCCGGCTCTCGTGAGAGAGAGCGCGAGGGAGAGAGCGAGAGAGCGAGAGAGAGACCACTGCGTATAGGCTTCACTTGGCATGTCACTGAGAGATTTCAATGAGACACAATGTTCTGTTATTCACCTGCCGTTATTATTATCCTGTATTTTATGATTTTAGAATATGTGGCTGTGTATTCGAATGGGTGCATGATTACAGAATCCCCTTCCCCCTATTGCCCATGTAAATTATCCTCGCACCATCGTGACCCAATTGTCTACTGCTTTAAATCTGCGATAGTGCATGTAACTACTTCTTCGCAGCATTTGATGATAGACAGCTAGTGTGACATAAGAAAACCTACCCTAGTCTACCTGGCTACTGAGGATATTGCGTATGTCTGTTTGCTATGCGATGCCTGAGCGCGCTGCAGCCTCCGTGACCAATGCGTCATAATGCGGTTACCAGGAATAAGCGCTTCACCAGCTTATTTCCCCTTTAATTTGTGACAACAGGGACTCGATAATCGTTGACAGTGAACACACGAGATAGATTAAAAAGATGTCCTGTGAATGCTGGGTGATGATACATTTGGGACTGGATTTGTAAGTGAATAGAATGCACACGAAGTTCTGACTCCCTCACTGCGTCAAATGGGGGATGCAGCCCCGCGCTGGCTTATATTTTGGAACACATCACGTCTCAATAACAATGTCGATTGAAATAACACAATCAGATTAATATCTAACATTAGACTCAATATGTTCACTGTATTGTAAAGCCAATAATAATTTGACTGTGAACAGTTCTGTAGGAACCTTTTTAGGTGATGCTGCGACTGTCCGTGTGGGCTGTTGCGCAATTTCTGCCTCATCATTTATCTTGCGGTATGTGAGAGTTTAAGATTTAATCCCGATTCGGTTCTGCGGGTTTAAATAAATTGATGACATAATGCCACAAAATCCCAGTGGCTGATGAAGCTGGATCGCCCACAGTTACCGAACGTTATTGAAGAGACACCGACAGAGCAGGCACGAATGATATCATCATCTCCATCTATGACCTGGGTGGGCCTTGGAGGCATTTCTCCCGGTCGAAGTCTGCTGTGGAGTGGCGAGAAATGAAGCCGTCGTTGGTGATAGGCTATTCATGAGGATGCGAGAATCATCCGTAGCAACAGGCACTGCGTCAAATGGGATGGAGTGCAAAAAGTGCTTACACACGAACCACTTCCGTGGCAAAGTTAGATCAGCCAGTGTAGCCTATGTGTGAATGAGACGGGGGGTCGTCATCCGGCGCGCAAATAAAATACGTGTGTGACCTCTGATGATAATTAAATTTTCATATAATTGGAAGGCATATGTCCTTTACCTTAACCCATCTCACCCCTATCATTCTTTGACAAAATACAACACATTCTGCGAAGTCGCTTGACGCGCTGTGCCATGGGGCTGCCAATTGTCCATCCCCAAGGCCGCGGGGGCTGCCGCGTCAAAATGGGGGCGGTGCCTGTTGAGTGGAAATTCCCTTTAAAGAGCTGTGATTGGCGGACTCGGGGATTCACGCAGCAAGGGATGCTTTAGCAAGGGATGAAAGGAAGCAAGCAAACACTGAGGCGAAGTGTCATGGGCACTGAAGACAGACAGCCTATTTAATTTGACGCACCAATTGTGAGCTATTGAGGTCGCTGATGTGGCGAATGTGTGTATAGTTGCTCTGGTAAGGTCAGTGACGGGGTAACCTAATGATGCAGAGAGAGAGAGGGGGAAGGGAGAGAGAGAGAGAGAGAACTGGGGGAGGAGAGGACAGCAAGTGAAGATGGCTGTACACCGTTTCACCTTCAGACACGTGAGCGAGGAGAGAAAAGGAGGTAGGGAGGGAAGGTGGGTACAGGACGAAGGAGGGAGGGGGATGAGATGAGTTGTGACTGATCTGCAGGTGTAGAGAGAGAGAGGGGGAGGACTGTATCCTGTTGCTGGATAATGACCTGAGCTCACATTACCATGGCTCCTGTTTCCCCTGCTTGCCTCTGTTCTTGGGGATCGGTTAGCACAGAGACAGGAGGCAGATGGGATGACAGGACAGGGGGGAAGTATAGATATTCCTCCCTATGGGATACATTGAGAGGTGATGGGGGATGTCAGAGAGTGCTCACTGGACACGGACTGAGGAGCATGGGTTAGCTCTCCCTGATATCCCCCATCACCTCTCTCATTGAAGGGAAGAAAGGGAAGGGAAGGGATATACAGAATAAAGGAAGGGCATATTGGTGTAGGTGGTGTGGGGATAAATCATTGCAGTGGCACAGAGGTAGAGAGCTGTATGCTTGGCGATCTCCTTAGACTGGCCAGGTGTGTACAGGATGGGTATAGGAAAGGGGAAGGGTGTAGATATTTGGGTAAGGCTTGCTTGGTCATGATGGGACAAGGGACACTCTTAGAAAAAAAAGTTCCAAAAGGGTTCTTCGACTGTCCCCATAGGAGAACCCTTTTTGGTTCCATGTAGAACCCTTTTTGGTTTCAGGTAGAACTGTTTTGAGTTCCATGTATAACCCTGTGGAAAGGGTACTACATGGAACCCAAAAGGGTTCTACTTGGAACCAAAAGGGTTCAACCTGGAACCAAAAAGGTTCTTCAAAGGGTTCTCCTATGGGAACAGCCAAAGAACCCCTTTAGGATCTAGATAGCACCTTTTTTTCTAAGAGTGTAGGTATAGCTGTGGCCCAGCCCAGTTTGGTGCAGAGTGCTAGCTCACTCCCCTCCTCACTGCATCTGCAGTCATCCGTGTGCTGCTGCTGAGTCTGGAGGGTTTGCGCAGTGCACTGTATGTCGACCGAGCCATCCTGGGCATCCTACTGTCAATAATCAATATACTAGTGGGATATTCATGAGGGTTCTGTCCTTAAAGAGTCATTTGGAAGGACATGGTTTGAGTGTTTGTCTTCTAGCTTAGCTAGAAGGACCTACTTTAAGGGTAGGGTAATAAGGTAAGGTAATAGGGTATTATGTAAGTATTTGGGGACTTTTTTTGGAAATGTTGCATTATGGTTTATTTGAGTTTTGATGACTCCCTTACCCTTCAAAGCAGATTGGGTTCCTTACTAAGGTCATGAGTTAATCAAATAACATAAACATTTGATTGATTGTAATGCAAGATAGGGCAGCCTGGTTGGTTAACGTTGCTGCAATGTTCGGGAAATGTTAAGTGGGGGTTTGCAGAGTGAGAGACAGAGGAGAGTTGGGTTCCCTGCCAACACAGTCATTACTAATTCAGAGTATACTCCCAGCTTGTTTGTGTGTGTGTGTTTGTCTGCTCGCGCATGTTTTTTCCCCCACTTCATTATCAACTATGTAAATTGTGCTGGCAAAATATTTGTTTGAATTTGTCTCAGTTGAAAATATACAGAAATTCTTAAATGTATTTATTTTTCTAAATTCTGCCCAAATTACGTTTCCTTTCACAGACCGTGTCACAGGTAGCACAGTACTTCAGAGGCCAGAAGACTTTATAAGAGAAGACAGTACACAGAGCAGGAGTTGCTATGTATTCTCTGTCTCCTAAATCATCTGCATTAACACAGAATATCTTCAGGAAACCCCTCATAGGAGAACGAGAGAGAGAGTCTACCATTGTCCCTTCAAGGGCCACTAAACACTCAGATTTACGATACCATTCTAGACAACACTATTCTCACTGAGGAGCACACACACACACTCACATCCACGCACGTATATACCAGGGTTTCCGTTAGCCGGTAATAGCCGACTTTTGGCCGATTTTTAGCCTATTCATCGATGGAAATACCAGTGAATGTAAATGCCTTTGACCAGTCATGCTTACTAATCTATAGGTTCATTTGCATAATTTAGTGGAATGAAATTGCCGCGTGTGTATTTTCGTTAGTCGTTTATCTCACGCGCACAACGTACAAATATAGAGCCTATGAGCGGAAAATCTGTCAGACAGTGCGAAAGCTGCTGCTACAACTTCTCAAACAGCTCATTCATTGCTGCTGGAGTGAAACGTGCTTTTATAAGCCCAATCATTGCATAACAATTCTAAATGCAATCGCGTGTTAAAAACAGTTTTGATGGCCACGATTAAAAATAACTACTATTTTTATTTCTCAACTGGTAATTGAAGCGCACTTCCCATTCGCCATTCAAGTGCATATAGGCAACAGTATGCAGTCTTCAGCGCGTCACACTCCACTTTGCAATGAGCTGGAGGCAGTATGCATTTTGAAAACAAATAATAAATAATAATAATTGATTGGATTTATTTAGCGCTTTTCTACCAACTGAGGTACTCAAAGCGCTTTACATTGTAGGGGGAAACTCACCTCATCAACCACCATTGTGTGGCACCCACCTGGGTGATGCACAGCGACCATTTTGTGCCAGAATGCTCACCACACATCAGCTATCAGATGGAGAGGTGAGGAGAGATATATGCCAATTATATATCACTCCTTCATAATATGAAGTCAAATGTTTGAAACCTAAACCATTTATTTCCTATTATGAGGCATGTCTTACCTTGCTTCAAAGTAACTTTCTTTCACTGTCCACTAGCCAAAGGAACATTCCTAGTCGTGTTATCAACCCATGCTAGTTGTTGCATCTTTAGATCTCCCCTCTTTCTAAATTTCGAATGGATATTTTAATCTCTGTCACATGAAACCGCTTGCATGTGTAGTGCACTTTTGACAACAGTGTTTTCCTGACAACAGTGTTTTCCGCTAATTGCATTATGGAACGAACATTCGAGCGTTCTAATTTGTTTCATCACCCTCATTGTTTTTAAACGTTTTTTTATGTAGCCTAGGCCTACTGGTTGTATGAATTTGGGATCTATTGTCACCCCAAAACTGTCTCTTTGGAATAGGCAATTTTTTTCATGCACAGAACGACAAGCTGGCCAATAGAATAGGTTAACTTATCTACTATGGGGGATATTAGATTAGGCATAGGCTAGTGATTTTGCTGTTCGTTACTCGTCTTGTTGGCTGAGGAAAAGTAAATGTGGCAGTTATTCAAACATCTTCAAAGTGCGCATCGGAATTCGATAAGAAGGACGCATGCATTTGCATCCTCGAGTTGCATGTTCTGTTAAAATGAATAATCGTAATCTAAATGTGATTTATTTCATTCTGAGCACCGTGAGTGGATGCCCTAATCAGGTATGCACCCAATGTATATGGGTCTGTTAAATTTCTCAAATGTCCGTTAAATAAAAATGCTGCCGGTTAAATGTCCGGCGCCTCATTTTCCTAACGGAAACCCTGACATACAATCACAATGGGCGAGTGGTATACACACTGAGAGACAAGGACACATGCAGACTAAACTGGAGCACAGCTGCCTGCCAGGATGAACAGATCAGGGGATGGACAGATGGGCATGGGGGAGGGATGAAGGGATGAGGGGAGGGGAGGACAGGAGGGGTAATGCCATAAAATGGGATTTTGTTTTGTTGTTTTTTAGAAGGGAACACAAACGATTTCTCAGCGAGTGCTAAATTAGGATACAGGACGTTTGGTGTGTGTGTTTTCACATGCACATAGACACACAATGTGTAATTTCTTCTATAGGCAGAGGTCATGACCTCAGGGTCTGGCTGGAATTCCATACCTCTGAACATCATTTATTTATATTCAGTGTTGTATACTTAAGTAATAATACTTTAATGTACTACTTAAGTCGTTTTTTGGGATATCTGTAATTTACTATACTGAACAAAAATATAAACGCAACATGCAACAATTTCAAAGATTTCAACGATTTTACTGAGTTACAGTTCATATAAGGAAATTAGTCAAATGAAATAAATTCATTAGGCCCTAATCTATGGATTTCACATGACTGGGCAGGGGCGCAGCCACTGGGGAGCCAGGCCCAGAAAATCAGAATGAGTTTTTCTCCACAAAAGGGCTTTATTACAGACAGAAATACTCTTCAGTTTCATCAGCTGTCCAGGTGGCTGGTCTCAGACGATCCCGCAGGTGAAGAAGCCGGATGTGGAGGTCCTGGGCTGGTGTGATTTCACATTGTCTGCGGTTTTGAGGCCGTTTGGATGTACTGCCAAATTCTCTAAAACGACGTTGATAGAGAAATTAACATTACATTCTCTGGCAACAGCTCTGGTGGACATTCCTGCAGTCAGCATGTCAATTGTACACTCCCTCAAAACTTAAGACATCTGTGGCATTGTGTTGTGTGACAAAACTGCACATTTTAGAGTGGCCTTTTATTGTCCCCAGTACAAGGTGCACCTGTGTAATGATCATGCTGTTTAATCAGCTTCTTGATATGCCACAGCTGTCAGGTGGATGGATTATCTTGGCAATGGAGAAATGCTCACTAACAGGGATATAAACAAATTTGTGCACAAAATTTGAGAGAAATAAGCTTTTTGTGCGTATTGAAAATCTCTGGGATATTTTATTTCAGCTCATGAAACATGGGACCAACACTTTACATGTTGCGTTTATATTTTTGTTCAGTATATTAATATTTTTTACAACTTTTACTTTTACTTCACTAAAGAAAATCATGTACTTTTTACTCCATACATTTCCCCTGACACCCAAAAGTACTCGTTACATTTTGAATGCTTAGCAGGACAGGAAAATGGTCCAATTCACGTGCTTATCAAAAGAACATCCCTGGTCATCTCTACTGCCTCTGATCAGGCAGACTCACTAAACACACATGCTTAATTTGTAAATGATGTCTGAGTCTTGGAGTGTGCCCCTGACTTTCTGTATATATATAAAAAAAATATGTAAATGGCACCATCTGGTTTGATTAATATAGGGAATTTGATACTTAAGTATATTTAAATCCAAATACTTTTACTCAAAGGTATCTTTACTTTTACTCAAGTATGACAATTGGGTACTTTTCCCACCACTCTTTATATATTTATTCAATTAAGAAAATCACCATTTGAGAAGAAGTTGTGACAAAAAGCAACACCAAATATTTTACAAACCAAGATGTGTCTTGATATGAAACCATTTTTCTGAAGGTCTTAATGCACTGATTCCCCATTTGATTATTACTCTTTAATATGGAGAAGAAACTCCCTATTGGAAGTTAGCTAGGGATAGTTACTGTATTTGGTGAACAATAAAAGTTCGCTAATGAAGACAAGAGCAATCAGTCTAGCTAATCCTACTAGCATGAGCCCCCCGGGCCCAGCCCCCTACCCAGCCCAGCCCCCTACCCCCAGGCCATGCTCCCTGTGGCTACCTAGCCCTATACCCCAGGGCTGCAGTGTTGGAACCAGATGTCCCTATCCCCACCAAGGTCGGACACTCCCATATAGTATACAGATCACACAAAGGCCTAGATCAGTGGTATTCAAACTTTTTCAGCAGGGATCAAATTTCTTCAGCCAGAATTTCTGGGGATGCCATTTTCTTCCCCAATAATTTCTTATGACCCCACCCAAATCTAATAACACATCCTGAAAATCGGTAGATTTAGATTTTACATCAACAAATCACATTTAATTAATTGCATTTTCATCTGTTATCAAAACGAAAAGAAACCAATAAATACATTTACTCAATCAAATTGTATTTTTCAAATGATCTTTCTCAAAAACGTTATATGTTGTCCCATATAGTAATCTGTACTCTTAATTGTTTATTCCAATTATTATTATTTTTATTTTTATAATAACAATAATAATTTTGGCGATCCCACTACAGTTCCCCCGCGACACCACTAGGGGTTGCGACCCTGACTTTGAATACCACTGGCATAGACAAAAATGCAAATAAGCACAGGCAAGCACACGAGAGGAGGCTGGTGGTAGGAGCTATAGGAGGACGGACTCATTGTAATGGATTGAATGGAACGAATGGAACGGTATCAAACAAATCAGATATATAAAAAACACATTTGACTCTGTTCCATTAATTCCAATCCAGCCATTACAATGAGCCCGTCCTCCTGTAGCTCCTCCCACCAGCCTCTTCTGACGCACCCCCACCCCCACACAGAAGCTTGCCACAGAGCACAGCAGAACGGTATCGACATTTAACTGTCATCATCACTACCCTCCGCCCCCAAACCTTCCCCCATTGACTTAGCTAGGATCCCTTCACAGCAGCCAATCAACTAGTAATGTCACATGGTTCATGGCTGGCCTGATAGGCTTACAAGAGATACTCCAACTATATTGGGAGGAGAGTGTTGTACAGCCATGGTTACAGATACTGTCACTTATAAAGTGTTGTTATTCACCACACACAGGGCACAGTACGTGAGGGTTCGTCTCCAATGGCACCCTATTCCATTCATAGTGCACTATCAAAAGTATGGGTCTAAAGTAGTGCACTACATAGGGAATAGGGTGTCATTTGGGAACCAGTCATGGTAATGAGGTTTAAAGAACTTCTTTCAGGAAGTGTGTAGTATCGAGCCATCTATCTACCGTCTTTGTCAATGCAAGCGTTACACACAATCCAACTGTTTTCCTGCAATAGTTACTATTTCCCCTTAGTAGGTTCCCTAAAACGGAAAACCAAATGCCACAACCTCTTCACCCCTCTTGTGAAACCCCTCACATCTCGTGCCCTTGTGCGTAACAGTAGGAGAGGCTGGGGTGCCACGCCTCATGCCCACGCAGGTCCATCACCGTTATGGGGCATGCCCAAGCCTGTGTGCCCTAGACAGACTGACATGCTCCTGAGGGATGGTATTGGCTACTGGGGTTCACTAAAGGGTGGAAGTGTTCAACATATGAAACATGCCCCATGTTCACTTCACTTCAGAACGAATGAGTCTGATTAATAACAGAGAAACCATTCCATATAGGCCATTGTCTGTTTTAATATCTCTCCTATTTTTTCCCTTCTCTGTTCCTATTATTTTCTGCTCCCCCCCTCACTCTCTCGCTCTCTCGCTCTCTCGCTCTCTCTGTCTGCCGCAGTGCGTGTTCTCGCTGCGCAAACAGACTGTAGCCAACTCGACAATGACTCACCTCTGCCTAGCTGTTGGCAGGCTTATAGCTTCCGCATAGAAGAAAGTATTTATTTATTTCTTATAAAGATACACGCACACATACGTGTTGGCTATTTCCTAGAATGTGTACAGATTCTAGTTACCAAGGCATCAGTTATTACTGAGTGATCAGATCACAGGATCCTACAGTACTAGAACACCGCCCACCACTAAGCCTCGGTCACCATGCCAACCTCCATGGTAATGTGACCTCCTAAAGAGGCGCTTAGCTCCGGCAAATGGGACAAAACCAGAACAGAACATTAGAATCAGACAAACCACAGCAGCATGACATCACTAGAACATGATGAACTCTTGCTAGTTTATTTTCAAACATAGTGTACACACACCAAATGATGTTCTACTATCCTCTGGTAGTTTAGGACACTAGTAGGTTTAGCAATCTACTCCAAAGTGAATTTGCCTGTCTTCCTTGTTCCAGACTGTCTGTTTTCTACTTGAAAAGATTAGAATGTGTGGAGGAGATACAGTAATATATACTGTAGTATCTGTCTGTTGTAAGTCACTGACTCCAGTTCCTCCAGTCTGTGTCTGTCAGTAGGTCCGTCTGTCTGTGTGAGAGCTAGTGGGTGTAATTTCAGCCTGCAGTCTCTGTTTCTTCTCTGAAATAACATCATTGCGTTACATTTCCCCTCAACAACAAATGGTAGAAACAGACAGACAGGCAAGCAGCCAGCCAGACAGACAGACAATGATAGATAGATAGATAGATAGATAGATAGATAGATAGATAGATAGATAGATATATAGATAGATAGAGGACATATACCATGTTGTATTAAACAATGAGGAACAAAACCATGCTCTCTACATTTTTTGCCTTGTAACCTAGGCGATAGTCGTGACCTCATAACTGCAATCAAGAATTCTTGCCACACAGCTGGGGGGGTTGTGGGTAAAAGGAGAAGCTTAGGTCGGCCCATGCGTGTCATGAAAGATTGAGTGACATTTTTCTGCAGGTGGGGTTGTTTGTTTTACAGTGTTATAAAACAATCTATTAGCGTGTGATCCCAGTCACGCTGTCACTCACTGATACACACAGCCTGACAAAGAATAGTGGTCAATATCTAATTAGTGGTGTGAGAGAAGAGCTCTTCTCTCCCTCTCACCTCCCACTGCTGTCTCTCTTTCCATCTGCCCCATCCCTGACTTTCTCTTTTTTCATCAATCTCTCTCTGTCCATCCCTCTCTTTCAGTACAAACCTCATTGTGTTTTAATGCCCGTCTCACCTGTCCCCGCTCTTCTAGTGTTTGTATTAGCACTAAATTGGTGTGTGTGTGTGTTTGTGTGTGTTTGTGTACGTGTGTGTGTTTGTGATGAGCAGGTGTGTTGTCAGACCTAACAATGTACTGTAAATAAATTTCTATGGCCCACTAGCTAGAAACTCCACACCTGTGTGTGCCTAGCCCAGACCTGTTAGCTTATCTATAGCATCGCTTGCAACCGGAGTATTTAATTTGCATGTTGTATTGAGGTACACACGCACACATATACATGCACACACACACTCACATGCACACGCATACGTACGTACGTATGCACGCACACACACACACATACACAAATACGTATGTACGTACGTACGCATGCACACACGCACACAAACACACACACACACACACACACAGGCAGGCAAATCTCAAAGGGCATGAGCAGCAGTAGTTTTCCATCAGTCTCTCCTTTGTTCTGCGTTCGGTTCGCTAGGCCTGTCTGGTCTTGCTGCAGCGAGAGTTCACTCACGTTCTCAGATAACGACATCCACATGCGCACGTGTGTGTGTGTTAAGGTGTGGGAAGGTTGATTTTGTACATGATTTTGTAGTCAAATTGTGTTTTGTTTGTGGGGAGTTGTGTTTGGTCGAATGTTTGAACCAATCTTTTCAGGGTTAGTTTGTGTTCAAGGGAGACTCTAGTGGGTTCCAGTATTACTTCTGTAAATCAGGGGCAGAGTGGAGACCTGCAGTGCTCACTATAAATCCTCCTCAAACCTTTCTGACCACAATGAACCACTAAGTTTGGTCTCTTTTACAAGTGGAGGATTCTATGCATCTGACATTTCTCAACTGCACTTGTATTAAGCACTGGGACTTTCAGTGGCAAGTTTACTCACCCATTCATGGCATTATACTTAGTCAGTCAAGTGTGTTTATCAGGGTGTGGGAGCCTACACTGTAAACCCTAATAAGTTCACATAACTCAAAAATTATTTTGTAACAGATTACACAAAAATATTTTAGTGATGTTTTTAAATGTTTTAAGTTTACATAAAATAAAAATTATATTTACAGTTGCCTTAAATTATCTCAATGTTATATTATAAATATTGATATTCCTCAACTTATAATTATGGATTAATTCACTTAAAATTTTCAATATTTTTCAACTCATATAATGTGGGAAATACACTCAAAAGTTTCAATATTTTTCAACTCATATAATGTGGGAAATACACTCAAAATTTTCAATATTTTTCAACTCATATAATGTGGGAAATACACTCAAAACTTTCAATATTCTTCAACTCATAAATGTGGGAAATACACTCAAAATATTAAATATTCTTCAACTCATATAATGTGTGAAATACACTCAACATTTTCAATATTCTTCAACTCATAATGTGGGACATGCAATCAAAATTAATTCTAAACTGAAATACTGATGTCGGTCCATTACACAATTATAATCAGCGAATAATGTTAGAAAACATGAAAGTGACACCACAGTGACAATTTAACTTTTTTTTTATTCAACACAATGTGCTTTTAAAAAGGCACGAATCAAAAGGAGCTCAGTCAAAACAAAGTGCTTGTCATAAATTAAAACAAAAAAGGAAGTGACTCCATAAAAACAAAATGTGTTTTAAAGTACATTAAGTGTTAATAGTTCCATATTCTGATAGTGGTCATTGCTACAGAGGGTAGATTCAGTATTTTCGGTCTCCATATCACATTATTCAGAAAACATTATGATAAAAACTCACAAAGGCTTCATGTTAAAATTCAATAAGATTCTAATTATAATCCATCCTCAACAGCAATAACAACTATTAGAATGTGGAGCCATTTAAAACATTTTGGCACTTACTGTACCTTGAAGGCTGCAACTAACTTTTTTAAAATAAAACATTCAAATAAAAGTACTGGTTTCTACTGTGCCGTACTTCAACTGGCAACATCAAGGTAAGCATTAGGTCACACAACATTAAACATGTATAGTGCATGAATTCAACAGTCGTTTCCCACAACTACAGTGCAAAAACTTGGGCTTGGCAATACGTCAATGTTGTGATATTTATCTATTAACAATCAATGTATTAAATCTGAGGTAGTAGAGGCAAACAGTGTAACATATTAAACATGAGGTAGAAGAGGCAAATTATTACATTTGTAAAGAGGGGAAAAAAACAAAAAACATCCTCAATACTCAGCTCAACAAATAGTCCATTCTGAGTGATTCACTCATTGAACAAATCATTCTTCAGTGTCAGTAGACGCCCTTTCAGTGGTTTGTTGTCCTCAAGACACATCACAACTTTTTGGATAAATGTGAATGTAAGCTCGAGATTCTTTGGGTACTGTAGGTCTAGTGCATAGACATACCCAAAGAGCAGGATAAATGAGTCAGCCAGGTTTGTGGGACCACTCACAAGTATTTCATCTTCCACGACAATACAGATGCTCTCAGGGCTGAAGAGGGCCGCATCAGTAGTATCATCAGTGACAACTGTCAGGAGAGCCACCGGAGTGTCAGTGAGGTCTGGACCATCTGCTGACTATAAAACACAAATAATACAAAAATGAGTTCAGCCCCTCAAGGATACAAATCATGCTAATGATGTCTAGACATTACGGTCACTTTGCACTTAGACTGCAGCTAAGCTACATGTTTAAACTATTTTCTTTACACATGCTTATTATTTTATGTTAGTTTCACACCTACCTGTAAGCATACTTTTTGTTTAGTGGAATTCTTTATACTTACCTTTTCATTTATGTAATTTCTACATGTCAGTTTGCAGAATAACAACTCAAGGAAACTTCATAAACAGGTTCTGGGGGCTATTCCAGAAAGGAGGTTCAACAAACTGAGCCTAACCCTGAACTCAGAGTTGACTTACCCTGTGAAGTGAAACTGAGTTTTCAGTTACAGAACAGCTGATCTGAGTTAGGTAAGTTGACTCAGAGTACGTTAACTCGGAGTTGAGCTTGTGCCTGACGACTAGTAAAAAGCCATCATCAATGGAGCTCCGATACGGTTATTCACCATGGCAACGGGAGAAAACAGGAAGCAGACATTTTCTGGCTGCGGCTGTTATATAAATCACTGACAGAGTTTCAGATGCAGTCGTCTTTTCATTTTGAATTTAACATCACTTTATTTTATATTAGCCTTTAAGGAAGTGGTTGAATGTTGTTCAATGTTTTATTTTAGGCTATTTTGTTTTATTTAAAATCGGCTGAAAATGAAATATAAAAACATTTTATCTCATACTCAATGCGGCGACAAACTAGAAACACGGACTTTGAAATTACGTTGTTGGAAAAAATACAATTGGCTATACTGATGGTTTTCACATAACCTGCTTTCTGGAATGCCCCTCTGGTTCTCCTATAGTTCTTTGAGTGATGTCATGTTTAAGCTGACTGAATAGCTAAGCAAAGGGATTGATAGTGAGGCCAGTACACTTACATTACAGGTCCTGAAAAACTTGGAGGCATCTTCACGCAGGTACACAGGAAGTGCACGAAGGACGAGGGCCCGTCTCATATTTACATCACGTTGTTCCTACATGGACAAAAAATATCCATTACAATAATAATTACACAAATATCAAAAACAGTCATTGTACACTACTTATAGTAAAAATGAAAATGTTAAAAGATAAGCAAGTTAGTTATTAACAAGCAAAGCATCAAAGTTGTGTGCTTATAGATCTGCTATTTCTGTTGTTGTTCTTTGTATTTAACAAAGTATTAATAAAGGGTTCAAGTGATCAACTGTTGACCCCACAGTTGAGATAAAAACATTTAGAGAAATAGCAAAAGAATGACTGTGGAAACACATAAAATAAAACCAATTATTAGTGTAACCCTCTCACCAGGCTCGAATTTGACTCTCACGATATTACCTTATTTAGAATATCTGAACAGCATGGGATATTAGGTGAGAAGGACATCTCCAATAAGAATCCCTATTGTAAACTTGCTAGGGTGAATGACAAATAGGGTATTAACTTCAGATAGAATGATTATAGACTTGGTTATTGTTATAAGGATATGCTTTCCCATGCATTAAATGAAACTGAAACAGTAAATGACTCCACCAATACAACAGACATAAGGTTCAAGATCTATATTAATCAAATGTTCAATGTATCACATCAAAAGAAATACAAATTATAAACCCCAATGATTTTTCCACAACCCCATGTCCAAATTATTTGCAAGCTTGCTTAAACCCTGGGCGCGCGTTGGAGCTCATAAAAAAAAATGATGACATACATAAAGTCCCGAAGTCCACCCCACATTTGTAGTTACTCACTACTTGTAGATAATGCCTCAGCAAAATATAGTAGTTCCGTGCAGGTGTCCTCACAAGATCCACCGCGAACACAGCTATCAATGCAGCCAGTACTCCGTAGCAGAAACAGACATCCGTTGGAAACCCGAACTGATCGTCACAAGCAATTCTCTCCAAGTCTTGCACGATGCTAGGCTAACCTCTAGGATGTCGAATGTCTCCACAATGCGACGGCAGCTTCAGTCTCCACTTGGTCTTTCTTAACTAAATAATAAACACTCTCTTATAGAAATAAAATCAGGATTTACCTTAAAAAAAACTCTGTAGGTATGGTTTTGTTCTCTCTTTATCGTTTCCTTTGGTCGTTTTTCCTTCACCAACCCCACTAACGTCTCTCCTCTCCCTTCTTTCAACTTTTCCCTCCCTTTTCTTTCCCGGCAACCAGTCCACTCTCCCATTGGCCACAACTTAACAAGTTAGCTCATTGGTCAAAACTTTAACGAGATACGTGGGAAATTTAAACTTAAAAGTAAACCAACCTATTCACTTGTAAAAAAAATTTAAAACATTGCTTCAAAAGAAATGCATTAATGACATTACAAATCAGGAGCTATTCGATCACCTTTTAAATCTAATACCAATGAATTATAACAAATACACTCTATACTTGGTTTTAGGAATGTATTACATTAGTAACACTATTTCATAATACATCCTACCTGAACTGTTAAAAGGATTTCGAGATGATCTCACAACCACACACTTGAGCCTAGGAAGAAATACAAACACAGGCCTGGTTAGCATCATGATAACACACTCACATTATGTTGTTTAGCATTGTTCGTTTCACGCTAGCACACACGTACACACAGCTCGATAACGTAAAATATTTACTGTGTAAGGCAGACACTTATTGAAATAAGGATACTCACAGTACGCACTTGCATTACCGGCGAACAGCGAAAACTCATGGACCTTGCTCCACCGTCAATATCCCGGGCAAACATGCATTATGGGAAATGTAGTTCATCCAGGAATCCTGCTGATAACGTTACACCGTTGTAAGATGAAGTAACGTAACGTATTTATCACATATTTAACAACTTCTAAAGTTACAATTACTTGGATTTTTACACTATTTACAACGAATATTCACTGTGCACATTGTACAAATGTATTCCCAGTTCCACATTTAAGACTATCGAAATTCAATTGAAAAAAAAAAAAAAACAGAGTTACTTACCAAATCAGAGGTGATGATAAGATGGCGCTTAAGAAAACGAGGGCAATAAGACTAATGATAAAAACGGAGGTGGTGGTGGTTTCAAGCGGGCAGCATAAAAGTGCGCATTGCAAACAAATTAAAACAAATTAAACTGTGTTCCACATCCACACGGGCGGCCCAAACATCCCCGCATCTCGGCTAAATTCAAGATGGCTGACTCAGCTTTCCTGAGAGAGAGATGACCCACCCACCAGAACGTCATGACGTCGATAACGTCATGACACTACCTAAACTTTTTGAGCGTTCCACACAAATTACCTATAAAATATTGAGCCCTCTTCAATTAAAGTGGCATAAATCTCAACAGAGCTCAAAACTTTATAGTTTGGTCAACTGCATAACGACATTTGACTGTTATGACCTTATTACTTATGAGCTAGTACAACTGTTTGGGAATACAGTGTAGGTAACATGTGTTTAGCTTGGTATAGGCTATTTATTTGGCTTGTGATGGACAGGGCAACAAAAAAAATGTCTTGAATGTGTATTTACCCTTTATTATTCAGAATAAATTAACAGGGAAGGGCCAATCATATCCAAAGAGGGCCAGTGTAGGTGCGGGCTTTTGTTCCAACCAAGCAGTAACACAGCTGAAACCCTGTCAAACCATGGCATGGTGTAGCTATACAGCAGTAGACCAAGTTGGTTAGAGCATGTCATCTTGCCAATAGCCACCAGCTTCCCTGTGTTTCCTTGAACACTACACCTTACAGTCACTTGATGATGATGCTAGAACAAACACAAGTGACTATATCATCAGAATGGATGAGAAAGTGTGAGCTACATGTTCTTATTTAAGGGTGAGGGGTGTGGTAAGAGACAGACAGATTACATTTTGGATGTCTTTTGGACTCCTCTTCTGTGGTCCTTTAACCCTTCTGGTCCTTAATTACATCACTGCAGCATGGTCTGTTTCCTTGATGAGTTGGCTGTGTCAATGAGCGGCTTTTCCACTAGGACCCATAGAACCTCCTGGAAGCCATTTTGTCTCTCTCTCTCATTCTGTCAACTGAGGGACTCTGGTCAGGGGCTTCTGTATTGATTTGATTTGAGCACCAGTTAGTGTAAATCGGAAATTGAGCTAATGCAACAATTTGAGCTCACTAGAAGAGACATTGTCTGTCTGTGTGTGTGTGTGTGTGTGTGTGTCTGCAAAACTGTTTCATATTCAACACATCACAGTCACATTGATGTATCCAACCTAATTGAATTGATATGAACTTAATTAGAGAGGTTTTGAAGACTGAGATAATGCACTGTCTGCACTCTGTTTCTCTTTCATCGCCTCTGTGCCCCACCAGCTAGTGTGTGTGTTGTGTGTGTGTGTGTACCTGTGTGTGCGTGTGCGTGTTGTGTGTGTGTGTGTGTGTGTGTGTGTGTGGAGAACATACAGTAGTCTCTGGTGACAGACAGTTAACACAAATGACAAATGGAGCAGGTGGCCAGTGGATACAAACTGTGATAGCGGGTTCCGAGATGAGACAAACACTGCAGTAAAGCCAGACGGTCGTTTGATCCTTCTGTCTGTGATCTCTGTGAAGTTCAAATGGGTATCAGAGAAAATAATGAAGTCCCTCTCCCCGTCTGTTGTGTCTGGTGCTTTAACCATGTTTCTATTGAAATAATAATGAAAGTATCCCCCCCTAATCCCTTCCCCCCTCTCTGACTGTCCCCCCCCCGCCCAGTATGGGCGGTCGGACAGTTACCGCGTTGCTACCACACAGGATAAAGATGGCAAATCTTCTCCCAGCAAGAAGAACAAGAAGGGGAAGGACATGGATGAACTCAAGAAAGAAGTACCGATTGTAAGTGACTGGCACACAGTGGCACACACACTGCCCTGCTCAAGGGGTGCGCTGGGCACCCCCATAACTATTATTGAAATACTAACATATGCCTCTCCATAAGTGTTAGAGTATGAATATTGATCTAATAATGTGTAACTGGAACATACACTCTCTAAATAGTTTGGAGAAAGACCTTAAAGTGAATGATAATAATTATCCTAGTTTGTTTTAAATTAATTGTTATGATATTTATGGCATATTCTCAATTTTTCTCTGTTTCTCTCTCCCACACAAATACACATACATACACTCTATCTCTCTCTCTCTCTCTCTCTCTCTCTCTCTCTCTCTCTCTCTCTCTCTCTCTCTCTCTCTCTCTCTCTCTCTCTCTCTCTCTCTCTCTCTCTCTCTCTCTCTCTCTCTCTCTCTCTCTCTCTCTCTCTCTCTCTCTCTCTCTCTCTCTCTCTCTCTCTCTCTCTCTCTCTCTCTCTCTCTCTCTCTCTCTCTCTCTCTCTCTCTCTCTCTCCCTCCCTCTCTACCTTTCAGACGGAACACAAGATGTCCATAGAGGAATGTTGCAGGAAGTTCAACACCGACATTGTCCAGGTGAGTCCTCCTACTGTACTGTACCATAGAGATACTTGAGTCGTCGCCGATTCCTGCTGTATCACTAGCAGAGCTGCTACTAGGCCACTAGATGGTGGTATTTTACTATTTTACATTCACTCATGCCACACGGTTGGTGTTTTTGAGTGGGTCAGTTTGAGCAACATTTTAATGCATTCTAATACTTCTCAAGCCCCTTATAAAGTCTTAATTATCATCTTATAATGATCCTTACTAAGTTACAGCCTTTTTTGTTCTACGTAAAGACATAACACATTTTAAGCCTCATTATAATATTTTAAAGACTCATACATGCTTATAAGTAGTCATAAAGCATTATACCTGCAGGCTTAAAGTTTTACCCATATAATTACATATTAGATTTAATAGGATTTTTGTGGTGTTACCCCTAATTTCAACACACTCAGTTCTAGGTTTAACCCACCCCACTCTCTCCCCACCCAGGGTCTGACCAACGCCAAGGCGGCTGAGTTTCTGATCAGGGACGGTCCCAATTGCCTCACCCCTCCCCCGACCACCCCCGAGTGGATCAAGTTCTGCCGCCAGCTATTCGGTGGCTTCTCCATCCTGCTGTGGACCGGCGCCATCCTTTGTTTCCTGGCCTACGCTATCCAGGCCGCCACTGAGGACGAGCCGGCAGGAGACAATGTGAGTCACACACAAGCACACCCACATACATGCACCCAAACACGAAACGTAAACACAGCCACAGAATAAAGGACAGTTAGAGCCACACACAGCTGAATCCCACATACTGTTGAAGTCGGAAGTTTACATACACCTTAGCCAAATACATTTAAACTTAGTTTTTCACAATTCCTGACATTTAATCCTAGTAAAAAATCCCTGTCTTAGGTCAGTTAGGATCACCACTTTATTTTAAGAATGTGAAATATCAGAATAATAGTAGAGAGAATGATTTATTTAAGCTTTTAGTTCTTTCATCACATTCCCAGTGGGTCAGAAGTTTACATACGCTCAATTAGTATTTGGTAGCGTTGCCTTTAAATTGTTTAACTTGGGTCAAACGTTTCGGGTAGCCTTCCACAAGCTTCCCACAATAAGTTGGGGGAATTTTGGCCCATTCCTCCTGACAGACCTGGTGTACCTGAGTCAGGTTTGTAGGCCTCCTTGCTCGCACACGCTTTTTCAGTTCTGCCCACACATTTTCTATAGGATTGAGGTCAAGGCTTTGTGATGGCCACTCCAATACCTTGACTTTGTTGTCCTTAAGCCATTTTGCCACAACTTTGGAAGGATGCTTGGGGTCATTGTCCATTTGGAAGACCCATTTGCGACCAAGCTTTAACTTCCTGACTGATGTCTTGAGATGTTGCTTCAATATATCCACATCATTTTCCTTCCTCATGATGCCATCTATTTGTGAAGTACACCAGTCCCTCCTGCAGCAAAGCACCCCCACAGCATGATGCTGCCACCCCCGTGCTTCACGGTTGGGATGGTGTTCTCCGGCTTGCAAGCACCACCTTTTTCCTCCAAACATAACGATGGTCATTATGGCCAAACAGTTCTATTTTTGTATCATCAGACCAGAGGATATTTCTCCAAAAAGTACGATCTTTGTCCCCATGTGCAGTTGCAAACCGTAGTCTGGCTTTTTTATGGCGGTTTTGGAGCAGTGGCTTCTTCCTTGCTGAGCGGCCTTTCAGGTTATGTCGATATAGGACTTGTTTTACTGTGGATATAGATACTTTTGTACCTGTTTCCTCCAGCATCTTCACAAGGTCCTTTGCTGTTGTTCTGGGATTGATTTGCACTTTTCACACCAAAGTACGTTCATCTCTAGGAGACAGAACACGTCTCCTTCCTGAGCGGTATGACAGCTGCGTGGTCCCATGGTGTTTATACGTGCATACTATTGTTTGTACAGATGAATGTGGTACCTTCAGGCGTTTGGAAATTGCTCCCAAGGATGAACCAGACTTGTGGAGGTCTACCATTTCTTTCTGAGGTCTTGGCTGATTTCTTTTGATTTTCCCATGATGTCAAGAAAAGAGTCACTGAGTTTGAAGGTAGGCCTTGAAATACATCCACAGGTACACCTCCAATTGACTCAAATGATGTCAATTAGCCTATCAGAAGCTTCTAAAGCCATGACATCATTTTCTGGAATTTTCCAAGCTGATTAAAGTCACAGTCAACTTAGTGTATGTAAACCTCTGTCCCACTGGAATTGTGATACAGTGAATTATAAGTGAAATAATCTATCTGTAAACAATTGTTGGAAAAATTACTTGTGTCATGCACAAAGTAGATGTCCTAACTGACTTGCCAAAACTATAGTTTGTTAACAAGACATTTGTGGAGTGGTTGAAAAACGAGTTTTAATGACTCCAACCTAAGTGTATGTAAACTTCCGACTTCAACTGTACCTACATTTATCAAACCTCACACACACTGCCAGCAGTGCCAGTCCCTAACCTTAATTCTAACATACACCCAAATGGCTAATGTACTTGGTCATTTTTGCATGATCATCTAGCCTAGTGAGTACTACCACGGTGGTCTGTGTTCAGTTTGAAGCTAAATACTCCTAATATGCATTGACCTGCAATGTACACAGTATAACAATGGGCTTTCCTTTCTCTCTCTCTCTCTCCTCAGTTGTACCTGGGTATCGTGCTCTCTGTTGTCGTCGTGGTCACCGGCTGTTTCTCCTACTTCCAGGAGGCCAAGAGCTCCAAAATCATGGAGTCCTTCAAGAACATGGTGCCCCAGGTAAACATGTGTGTGTGTGTGTGTGTGTGTGTGTGTGTGTGTGTGTGTGTGTGTGTGTGGTATATATATATGAATGTGGTGTGGACTATCTAACCCTCTGTGTTCTCCCTGTAGCAAGCGCTGGTGATCCGTGAGGGCGAGAAGATGACAATCAACGCTGAGGAGGTGGTGGCTGGAGACCTGGTGGAGGTGAAGGGAGGAGACAGGATCCCCGCCGACCTCAGAGTCGTCTCTGCTCACGGCTGCAAGGTACCATACACACACAATCACACTCACACATAGTTCATATAACACACACTCACACAGCTACACATTTTATATATCAAATGTTCAACAAGTTCGCTGGGTTTTGTCCTTCTCTTATAGGTGGATAACTCCTCCCTGACTGGCGAATCAGAACCCCAGAGCAGGTCACCTGACTGTACCCATGACAACCCCCTGGAGACCCGCAACGTCGCTTTCTTCTCTACCAACTGCGTTGAAGGTAACCATAGAAACTGCTAACTCACAAACAGACAGACAGACACATCACCTGTTCTGTCCCTGACAATTCTCCTATCCTCTTCTCTCTATTCCTGCGTGTCAGACTCGACCTACCAAATTCAGTCAACAGGGTCCTACTGCAGTATTGGATGCTGCACCCCAGCAGCACTAAGGCTTGCTAGGCTTTTGACTGGTTCAACTAAGCTGATTCAAACGTAATATTATACCACAGAGCTGTTGTTGACAGAAGTTCCCCACATACTAGCATAAAAGAGTTCCCACTTTACTTCTCTTCTCTCATTTCAACCTCTCTTTTACTGAATTAATATATGCCCTCTATTTCCCCCCTCTCTCTCTCCCTCTCTCTCTCTCTCAGGTACGGCGCGTGGCATCGTGGTGTGTACCGGCGACCGTACCGTCATGGGCCGTATCGCCACTCTCACCTCCGGTCTGGAGTCGGGCAAGACCCCCATCGCCAAAGAAATTGAGCACTTCATCCACCTGATCACAGGCGTGGCCGTGTTCCTGGGCATCACCTTCTTCATCCTGGCCGTCTGCCTGGGATACAGCTGGCTGGAGGCTGTCATCTTCCTCATTGGCATCATTGTGGCCAATGTCCCCGAGGGCCTGCTGGCTACTGTCACTGTGAGTGGCCCTGGCCCCCTCTCCGTCTGACCCTTCCTCTCTATTGCTGTTTGTCTCTGAATCCCATCTCTATTGAACCTCATACCTGACCTCTAGACTGTAGATTCTAATGGTCTTCCTCAGTTTAGTTGGTAGAGCATGGCGTTTGTAACGCAAGGACACTGGGTTCGATTCCTGGGAACACTCAATTTCAATCAATCAATTTTATTTTATATAGCCCTTCTTACATCAGCTAATATCTCGAAGTGCTGTACAGAAACCCAGCCTAAAACCCCAAACAGCTAGTAATGCAGGTGTAGAAACACTCGTACGTAGAATCTATCCACTCATGGCTGTAAGTCGCTTTGGATAAAAGTGTCTGCTAAATATCATATATTATATAAATGAGATTCATTCTAGATCAACTAGACTGTAGATCTAGACCAATTAGACCAACTAGACAGCTAACTACACAATTAATATAGACCTACTAGACATCGAATGAGACTAGATCCAGAAATACATTATAGATCTCTAGACCAACTAGACAGCTGAAGCAAGCACACACATTTTCTCCAGAATATGTACCCTTTCTAGTTTGTTCGTACCAGTACCCTCCTTCATTGTGGTTCCTGGATAACCGCCGTCTTTCTCCTGTCACTGTGCTGTAGGTATGTCTGACTCTGACTGCCAAGCGTATGGCCAAGAAGAACTGCCTGGTCAAGAATCTGGAAGCTGTGGAGACCCTAGGCTCCACCTCCACCATCTGCTCCGACAAGACTGGCACCCTGACCCAGAACAGGATGACCGTGGCCCACATGTGGTTCGACAACCAGATCCACGAGGCTGACACCACAGAGGACCAGTCTGGTAAGAGGAGATCAGGAGGGTTAGGGTTGTTAGTGTTAGATATAATGTTAGAGTTAGGGCTCAGACACACCAATAGCATTTTCTGGCCGAGAGTACTTAGCACCTCTGAACGTAATTTGCGAACCAAGTGCACACCGATTTTACATGTAGAACCGCGTGAAAGATGTTGGCGTGCTGAAAGATTGGCTGGCGAATGCTAGATCCACATTCAGTGTGATGTGAGCTGAATGTTGATGTTAGAGTTTGCGTTTTGGTTGGATGTTTGCGTTAGGGTTAGAGTTTGGGTTACAGTCAGGTTTAGAGACATGTTTAAGTTTAGGAATCCCTCTTGATTTTAAGTAGTTCTATAACCTATGTATTCACATGGTAGTTACACAGACAAGTACAGTTTAATTACAGGTTAGTGATTGATATTGTTTTATCATCTCTTATCGGCCACCTCTCTCTCCAGGTGCCTCCTTTGACAAGACCTCAGCCTCATGGGCTGCCCTGGCTCGCGTCGCAGCTCTCTGCAACCGTGCAGTGTTCAAAGCTGGCCAGGACCAACTGCCCATCCTGAAGAGGGACACCGCTGGTGATGCCTCCGAGTCTGCCCTGCTCAAGTGTATCGAGCTGTCCTGTGGCTCTGTCAAACAAATAAGGGAGAAGAACAAGAAGGTGGCCGAGATCCCATTCAACTCCACCAACAAGTACCAGGTACGTAACACACATGTGTACATATACACACACACACAACACAACACTCAAATGGATTGGTTTATAACACCCTGACCATGTCTGATCTCCCTCTCCCCCTTCTTCCCCCCCCTATTTCTCTCTCTCTCCCTTCCATCCTCAACCACCCCCATAGCTCTCAGTTCACGAGACAGAGGATCCCAATGACAACCGCTACCTGCTGGTGATGAAGGGAGCCCCAGAGAGGATCCTGGACCGCTGCACTACCATCATCATCCAGGGCAAAGAGCAGCCCATGGACGAGGAGATGAAGGAATCCTTCCAGAACGCCTACATGGAGCTTGGAGGACTGGGAGAGAGAGTACTCGGTGAGACAGGGAGAATGAAAGAGGGAGAGAGAGGGGGGGGAGGGGGGGGGGGGGGGGAGAGAGAGAAAGAGGCAGGATGAGGAGGGAAGGTCAGGATGTTGGTTCTTGGAGAATGGGTCAAATGCACTGTATCCAATGATGAATAGAAATAAGAAGTGGATTGACTGATTTAGTAGAGAATGAGTGGAACAGGTCAATCAAGCTAACAGCTCCTGTCACTCCCCAGGTTTCTGCCACCTGCTAATGCCAGAGGACCAGTACCCCAAGGGCTTTGCCTTTGACTGTGACGACGTCAACTTCACCACAGAGGGGCTGTGCTTCGTGGGCCTCATGTCCATGATTGACCCACCCCGTGCCGCTGTGCCCGACGCTGTGGGTAAATGCCGTTCGGCTGGCATCAAAGTCATCATGGTGACCGGTGATCATCCAATCACTGCTAAGGCCATCGCTAAGGGCGTGGGCATCATCTCCGAGGGCAACGAGACAGTGGAGGACATCGCCTCTCGCCTCAATATCCCTGTCAGCCAGGTCAACCCAAGGTGAGAAACATGAGACACATACACACACACACACACAAGCACAGTACATCATTTTACAATGAAGGCGAGACCACATGGGATCTTGTTCTGCTCCTTCATTGTTCTTATACATTTTCACTCTCATGTCACTTTCGCCCTGTCTCTGTGGATCCAAGCTAACTATTTGAATATGTGTGTGTCTCAGGGATGCCAAGGCTTGTGTGATCCATGGTACAGATCTGAAGGAATTGTCTCAGGACCAGATGGATGACATCCTCAGAAACCACACTGAGATCGTGTTTGCCAGGACCTCCCCCCAGCAGAAACTCATCATCGTAGAGGGCTGCCAGCGATTGGTGAGACACACACACACACACACACACAGACAGAAACAGAAAGACACACCCACGTACAAACAGAAAGACACACACACACCACCTGAATCCATCACCCAATCAACAAAAGTGAACTTGCTTTCCACAACTACACTAATATAAGTCTGGAAACAGGGTTGGGGTTCATTCCATTTTCAGTTCGGGGAGATTGTTGACATTTTATTCATACATTTAAATATACTCATTGAAAATAATGGGCAATTGGAAATGAATTGATTGAATTGAACAGGGAATTGACCCCACATCACTTCCCCCTAGTTTTGGTGCAATAGTGACTCTGTAGCTCAACTGGTAGAGCACGGCGCTTGTAACGCCAAGGTAGTGGGTTCGATCCCCGGGACCACCCATACACAAAAATGTATGCACGCATGACTGTAAGTCGCTTTGGATAAAAGCGTCTGCTAAATGTCATATTATTATTACTATGAGCCATGGTCAAAAGTACTACTAAAGTGCACTATAAAGTATCTATAATCATATAAAGGGAATCGGGTGCCATTTGGGACACAACCTAACTCTTTTGTCCCTCCCAGGGTGCCATCGTGGCTGTGACAGGTGACGGTGTGAATGACTCTCCTGCCCTGAAGAAGGCTGACATCGGCGTTGCCATGGGAATCTCCGGCTCTGACGTATCCAAACAGGCCGCTGACATGATCCTGCTGGACGACAACTTTGCCTCCATCGTCACCGGAGTGGAAGAGGGTGAGAAATAGGGAGAGAGAGGAGAATAGATGGAATGAGTAGAAGGGGGTGTGAGAGGGTGAGAGGGAGAAGTGGAAGGAAGGTAAAGGAGGGCAGAAAAGGAGAAGAGGGGAGGAACAGGTAATATGAGCCTGTATTCTTAAAGCATCTCAGAGTAGGTGCTGATCTCGAATCAGTTTTGACTTTTTTGATCAGAGTGAATAAGATCACATGGACAAGGGAGACCTGATCCTAGATCAGCCCGCCTACTCTGAGACACTTTATGAATAAGGGCGGGCCCTGATCCAACCTTGAGTGACCTTTGCTCAATTCTACAGAGGTTAGAGGTCAGGGTTCAGTGTGTGAACTCTGTGTGTGTCCTCCTGTCTCCCTGCAGGTCGTCTGATCTTTGATAACCTGAAGAAGTCCATTGCCTACACCCTGACCAGTAACATCCCTGAGATCACACCCTTCCTCCTCTTCATCATTGTCAACATCCCCCTACCCCTGGGAACCATCACCATCCTCTGTATTGACCTGGGAACTGACATGGTAAGGCACACACACACATACAAAACACACACACACGAAACACAGACACACGGCAGACAGCTAAAGAAATACGAAATTGTGCATCGTTGAAAAAAAATTCACACGGAAACTTGATATGCCCTATCTCACAAAGGAGCAATCAATCAAATATACATCAATGTGAAATATTTGTTTCTCATACAAACTCACACCCCAGGTGCCCGCCATCTCCCTGGCCTATGAGGCAGCCGAGAGTGACATCATGAAGCGTCAGCCCAGGAACCCCACCAGGGACAAGCTCGTGAACGAGAGGCTCATCAGCATCGCCTACGGACAAATCGGTGGGTTCCCATTAGCTCCCCCACCTGGTTGGGGGGATAAAGACAGTACATATGTAGCTGGACATGTTATCATAGCCCACAGCCAGATCAATGATCATTACTTGAAGTCCTTGAGCACTAGTTGTGAGGACATTGTGACAAATCTGGTCAGGCAGTAGTTGGGGCCTACTCTATGGACAGTATGGTTGATTAGTATTTTACCACCCTGTGGTAGAATCGGACAGACTGATGAGTGCATTGATGCTAATAGATCACAAATCTATGGTCAATGGTTTTTCCTTGTGGGATCCGGTTACATCATTTCCAGAGTGAACATGTGTTAACGCTTTGTGTCTATGTCTGTGTGTGAAGGTATGATCCAGGCTCTGGGAGGCTTCTTCTCCTACTTTGTGATCTTGGCTGAGAATGGCTTCCTACCCTCAATTCTTGTGGGCATCAGGCTCAACTGGGACGACCGCGCTTGCAACGACCTGGAAGACAGCTATGGCCAGCAATGGGTAGGTACACGCTACAATTCCGAGCCAAAATAAGTATTCAAATCATAGCGATACAGTATATTACAAGTATATCTGCAAATTCATTGTTTACACTATTTCACCATATTTTATCAGTTTCTATAAATAAATATTCCCTGACCAAGATGGCCGTCCTTTTAGTCACATTGCCGGGATGCCAATGTCCATTCTATGGTTCTATTTCATTCTATGATTAAAATACTGTGTCTCACTCCCTTTCTCCTCTGTGTGTAGACATATGAACAGAGGAAGATCGTGGAGTTCACCTGTCACACAGCCTTCTTCGTCAGTATCGTGGTGGTACAGTGGGCTGATGTCATTGTCTGCAAGACCAGGCGTAACTCAGTCTTCCAGCAGGGCATGAAGTGAGTGTCTGTCTGTCTGTCTGTCTGTTTCTGTCTCTCTTTTCCTGTCTGTCAGTCTGTCTGCCTGTCTGTCTGTTTCTGTCTGTCTGTCTGTCTGTCTGTCTGTCTGTCTGTCTGTCTGTCTGTCTGTCTGTACATTTGTTAATATACAGTATGCTTGGTCTCTATGTATATGACTCTCTCTCACCCTCTATCTCCTCTGCACTACTCTCCTCTTAGGAACAAGATCCTGATATTTGGCCTGTTTGAGGAGACAGCTCTGGCTGCCTTCCTGTCCTACACCCCAGGCATGGATGTGGCACTCAGGATGTTCCCCCTAAAGTGAGTGGAGTAAACCCAGAAATATACAGAAATACATCTACACATACTGTGGACATACACCTACACAAACAGATAGACATAGACATACACCTACACATTAGCATACACATACACCTACATATAATACAGCTACATACACACATACATACTGTACATACACCTACACTGACAGCTTGTGGGGTCCTCTTATTGACCTTCTATCTGCCATGTTGTGAGGTTGTGTTTATTAACCTCTGCCCCCCTCCTCTCTCTCTCTCTCTCTCTCTCTCTCTCTCTCTCTCTCCTCCAGACCCAGCTGGTGGTTCTGTGCGGTCCCCTACAGTGTTCTCATCTTTGTGTATGATGAGATCCGAAAACTGCTCATCCGTAGGAACCCAGGAGGTAAATGGCTGTCTCTCTCTCTTTCTCTATGTATAACATTTAGGCCCGAATCCTAACATGAGATTTGCATTTGTAACTTCACGCAAATCTTTAATTGACACAGAAACAAGAAAACTCTCGTAACGCCTCTCTTTCTCTTCCCCTCCCCTCTCCTCCTACAGGTTGGGTGGAAAGGGAGACATACTATTGAGCGATGGAAACCGTCTTTACTCACACCCCTACATCTTCCATTTGTTTCTCCCCTCTTCATTCCATCCCTGGCAAGACACGTCTTCAGATGCCCCACCCCGTAAAAGACAACAACCGCTTCAAAGCAATTTTCATCACAACAGCCCCAAAGATTAAAAACAGCAAAGCACCTTTACGACTTTCTACATCAACCTCCCTCCTCTCCATCTCCTATGATACTCTTTGCATGTGTTCTCTCACTGCTGTGTACATAAACCAATATATCTACCAAACGGCAGCTGCATATTGTGTATGTAGATTTGAATGAGCTATGATCTAAAGGGAGTGTCTACGCTCAGCAAAAAAGGGCCATACCGCTCCTTCCTCCCTTCCCTTTCTTTCCCCCCTCTATCTCTATACCTCTGTTCTTCCCTCTCTTCCTCCTCCTGCAACCCTTTGCTTGTCCTCCGATCACACACAGATATACAGATCACAAGCGAGATCCCACAGCTGACACCAATCGAGCCATCCCCTCTCGCCCTCTCCTGTCTCCAGGAGGAAGAGCGGATGTCTTTCTCACTCCGACCATTTCCTTTTTCTTCAACAGTGTTGTTGTTTTTTGATAATATGGGGTGGGGGTTCAATGGTTTTACTTGTTTTTTTATTTATATAAAGGGAGTGGGGTATGTGAGAGCTGCTTTCCCTCATTTAGGCATAACAAAACACACCCTGCCATGGCGTCACCAGTCCCCCTTCCCTTCCTGTCTCTCACACCCTCCTCTCCCCGCTACTCCCTGTTTGTCTATGTTTGTGTGCACTGTGTGAACCATTGTCCTTGTTAAATACTACAGTACACCCCCAGTTGGAAAATACAACTCAATCTTTCTGTGTGTTCTAGGAAAACTATATAATTCTATACCGATTTAAAGAAATAAAAATGATATGTTGAAAATAAAACATCTCAAGATATACATTCAATGAAAAAGAACATTGGCGGCATTGTTGAACCCGTTATGGAAAAAGAGGAAAGATCACCCTGTTTCCTTTTTTTGTATGGTTTCCAATCTCTTTTTTGCCAGGTTTTCAGAAAGCTGATGCAAAAATTTAAAAGCGACAAGGTTTTCGGTTGTGTTTTATTATTAAAACATGTGAGACAGAATCTATGGCGTCCATATTCCTACTACCACTTCATTGTGCCGGTGAAATGTGGTGTGATGATTTGGTGTGAGATGATGTGTCCATGTTCCTGGAGTCCGGTCCAGTCTAGGTGACCCAGTCCAGGTATTGAGTTCTGTGTGAATGTCTGTTTTGGAGACCAGCAGAGGAACAGCCATTTCAGGTTGGGTCTTACTCAGAGGGCTGTGGGGGGTTGAGACTACAGAAAATAAAATAAAAACAGTAGTAGAACATGTGTGTGAAAGAAAATGAAACCAACACCAATAAAACATCTAGAACATTTAATACAACTTAGCACTGTCTGTGTGTCTTTATCTCTCCCTGCCTTTGACTCGCTGCACTGACTTTCAGCCTCCCTCTTCTCTTATGTCAGTTTGATACTATATGGCCTGAATTTATGAAATCTTGTAGGATAAAACTGACCAGTAATTTCTATTTTTGTCTTCACCTGGACAACATTTGGCATTGTATATCTGTAAGAGTATAAGGGATTTCCAAGTGATTCTTTAGACCGTCGAGATCTACTGTATCTAGTGTTTTACTGTGTTCCAGTATTGTAACTATAGTGTTGAGGTACAAATTGGCAGAGTGCTAGGATGCCATCTAGTGATGAGAATCACATCAGGTTACCCTGCAAAATGGATAACTGATAGAAGACTTTGAGTTGGCAAAAGCCCAGGGTAATGCAACAAACGACCAAATCAAGTAAATGTTTCGGCTTTGATGTTGAAACCTACAAACAGTTGCAAACAGAAGAAAGGCAGGATATATGACCACGTGTGAAGCATAAAAACACAACACAATAATTCTACAAAGCTCCCTGGTCTAATGCTTCACGGGAAAAATCACACAGCATTAGTGAAACAGGTGAATACAATTTTCTGGGAGTAAAGAATATCATCATGTCGTCAGCATTTTACATTTCTGAAGCTTTGTTAGTCTTGCTTTGTGTTCTGTACCTACTGATAACAAGAGTACAGATACAGTATGGGCCAGTTTCCCAGACTGAGATTAAGCCTAATCCTAGACTAAAAAAAGCACTTTAGTTCTCCCCAAAACATAGTTTTTAATCCTGGAGTAGGATTAATCTGGGCTAAATTGCTGTGTTCAGTGGCTCAAATCTGCTCTAGATATTACTGTAGGTAAAAAAAACCTGTCATGGGGGTATGACAGAGCCTGTGCCTGTACCGACACCTACCGTTTTAAATACACTCCCTCCTCCCTCTGTTCCTCACACATTTAGGGTTAGTCCGTAATAGCACCTTATTGTCTATATAGTGCACTACAGGGAATACAGCAGTTGCCATTTCTGATGCAGCTTTCCACAACAGGGATTGTAGGGGGGGAGAAAACGCTTAGCATTGATCGAGTTGACGAGGTAGGCGTAAAGAGGGTGGGGTAAATGCTATTCACAAAAGGTGTATAAACTGCGTTGACACTCTACATCACCGACACTCGCTCTCTCTCTCTCACACACACCCCTCCCCCTAAATTCCCACGTCCATGCAGTGAGCTCACTGCAGTGTGACTCCTCTCTCCCCCTCCGCATAATAGAATATCGATTGCCCGGCTTTGCCGCAGTGTGCAGTATGCCAGTGAGTGAAGTGTGTGTGTGAGGATGGGAGAACCTCCAAAGTCATCTCCATGGCAACCTGTGCATGGGGTTGTCTTGGTGAGCAGTGTACAGGGGTCATGTACAAAGGGGGAAAAGAGGGGGGGGGCGGTGAGCACTGCGGTATCTGAAGAGTCAGACAGAGGGTGGGAAGGACAGGGAGGAGGACACAGAGAGAAAGAGAAAAGTAGGGAAACTACATCCTCTTGGGGGGCGGTACATCCGGGACACAAAAGGGCCTACAAAGTATTGCAATTTTGGCACATATACTGTACATACAGAATATACACACAACCTTTAATACCCTTTAATGTAATGTTTTAAATCCCCACAAATAAATATTATGCGCAAAAGGGACCCAAATATTTCAGAGGTCATGCTTGGACTTGAGTCCTCACACACACACAAAATCGGACGCAACACAATATCTTACAGGTAGGAGAGTTTATTGCACTTCCCAATTGTCATTAAAAATACCAAAAAGATAACATGACCTTTAAAAATAATATATTGACCTTTAAAATGTCAAAACTGTAATGCAGAGCTAATCAATTATGAAAAGTTAACAATCAACACTGCACCACATGCCTGCATATGACTAAAAGTAGATAGAGTATGTACAATACAGAGTATGATTTAAACATAATGCTTGATCACCATTAGGTATCTGGAATATCCAATAAGCATTGCTTTAAAGTAAATGCAATTTGTCTAAAAGAACCATTACTTTAGTTTGGGTAAATACATTGTAAAGCTGCAAATGGCACTTCTTCCCCAGTCAGAGAGGTGTTGGCGATTTTGTGCTATTTCCCTCATGCAGTTTAATAGTCCACAATGAGGACTATTCAACGTCAGCTATATAGGATAAAAACCAATCTGTCTTATTACTGTGGTGATGTTAAAGCTCTTTGTAACATGTCAGGTCTTGAGTTGACCGAGTTACATTTTGTATTATTAGATATCCACGAGGTAACATTAAACAGAAGGAACAGGCATTAAACAAAAGGCTGACACTGATTTTTCACAGGACGAAATTTGTATTAAACACAAATGAGAGGTATCTATAACATTTGGAAAAGGCCTACAGTATGAAGCAGGCATACCGATGAAGTATGTGCTGAGGTATATGAACGGCTCAGTCACTCTTTGTGCGTATGACAGTCAATCCATATATTCTTCTAAATTGAGTATTATTATGGTCTTAAAGAGTTTTAGAGGGTCATAAACAGCAAATTACTTCAGATGCAAGACAAGGTGCATTCTGTGTTATATTATTAAAGGTCAAAGGTGAGTGTTGAGGGTTCACACATAGAGAATGATAGAGGCCTCTAGTGGCCAAAGGGCTGTTTTAGCATGGGCAGCACCATTGAGGGCTTCCACCATGCTTCTGCCATTTTAAAGTAGTCAAAGTGGTCAACTGGGTGGGGATTCCTGTGGGTTGTAGCCTCAATGGTGCTGCCCATGCTGTCACAGATGCTATAATGGCACAGATATAAAGATGAGTCCTCTAACCCTTCACACAGGCTCCATGAAGAGCTCCTCCATTTCCGATCCTCCCTCCAGCTCTCGGAAGGCAGCGTGAGAGCCAATCACAAACATTGTCGCCCCTGAGTGACAAGAGAGACAGTCAATCAAATGGAAGAGATAGGAGAGGCTGGGGAAAAGGAGAGTGGAAGCCTAGGTTACAGTTAGGGCTCCATCTTGAGAAGCCAAACACAATGGTTAAACTTAGCAAATGATACGAAAAACTAGTTCTAAACAGACGTGTTTCTGAATAAGGTTTATCTGATCAAAATGTACACATTGCTAGTATAGGAAGCATGAGGCAGCGTGGATGTTGAAGAAAGAAGGTGCCGTAGAGAACTATCTGTACAAGTAAATTGTTTTGCCCCAACAGTTAGCAAGCTACTGCTCCTACGACAGTGCTTCCTGCCACCAAAGATTATGAGGTGGCCCCAGTTATGTTTACGTTTTGTGACGTATCCACTTTCATAGTTTGTTTTTAGCATATTAACGTTATTCACTATCATAATTGGTAGGAACGTGCATCTTTCCCTTTCAAGTCGATACGTATCTAGATACATGGGCTCCGATACGATACAGGAACAGTACGTTTTAGTTTGAAACAATTTGGTTTGATTAGAGAATGAATTGATGCGATACATTAACATTTGTTGCATAAACACATTCATTTTCCATTCTAAATTAAAACCGGCTGCTGATGGAGCCCATGAGGGGGGTGGGTGGGTGGGGTGGTATGTGTGAATGATGTATGTCTATGGTGTAGACCAGGGCTGCCCAACCCTCTTCCTGGAGATCTACTGTCCTGTAGGTTTTCAGTCCAACCCTAATTTAGCATATCTGATTCAGCTAGTTAAAGTCTTGTTGAGCAACTAATAACTAGAATCAGGTGTGTTAAATTAGGGTTGGACTGAAAACCCACAGGACGGTATATCTCCAGGAAGAGGGTTGGGCAGCCCTGGTGTATACTATGTAGGCACCTGATCTGAGCCATAAGGGAGACTAGGCATCTACCACCCCACTATCAGATTAGTAACCCATGTTTTCTGTACCCTCACCATCACCCACTAACTCACTTGTAATTTTTGCAGATTAAGTGTTTGAGCTAGTAATGTATCAATATGTATTGTTTACAATTTAGCCATGACATAGCCAATGAATATACACTAAGTATACCAAACATTAGGAACATCATCCTAATATTGAGTTGCACCTCAGAACAGCCTCAATTCGTCAGGGCATGGCCTCTACAAGGTGTCAAAAGCGTTCCACAGGGATGCTGGCGCATGTTGACTCCAATGCTTCCCACAGTTGTGTTAGGTTGGCTGGATGTCCTTTGGGTGGTGGACCATTCTTGATACACATGGGAAACTGTTGAGCGTCATAAACCCAGCAGCGTTGCAGTTCTTGACACAACTCTGTGTGCCTGGCACCCTGTTATATACCATACCCCGTTCAAAGGCTCTTCATTTTTTTGTCTTGTCCATTCACCCTCTGAATGGCACACATACACAAACTGTCTCAATTGTCCCCATCTCAAAGTCGAATGGTTTTGACCATTTGGAAGTTATTAAGCAAGTTTCTTTTCTCCTCCCTCTTTGGCCATGCAGTGCGCCTCACAAAAGTGATTCCTTGCTATAAAACTATCAACTTTAACATATACATATATATATATATATATATATGTAAAAATGACCATATACACTGATTGTTTAAAGCAAAACTAACTAAAACTATTGCTGATGGTGAACTTGAACAATCTAAATAAAATATATTGTAACCCCGTTCAGCAGGTATAGCCAGATGAGTTGTGTCTCCGGTAGTTTACTTTTATTCTGGTAAAACACCATTTTCAACAGCGCATAGATAACAATCTAGCAAATTACATAGGTTGTCACTCAACGAATAAAGCCTAATATCGCGCGAGCCATTTTAGCGTTTGAATACAGAAGGAGCCCGTAGATGTGCAAGATCAGGAACAGGCGGCGTACCTCGCGTTGGTCAGCGCGCGAAGCTGGGCACAGTGCGCAGTTTGACTAGGCTACTGATATTCCCTGAGATTGTTCGGCATGGAAAATTACTTGTAGATCAATGACAATCAACACAGTTACACGCTTATTAATTCGACACTGAAGGAGAGGACGCATCATTTGTCTCAAAATACGAGGAACTTTCGGAAGGTAGAAAGAATGTAATATGTGCAAAATATGTTAGTGAATCTGCAATTCGTAACGTTTGAATCGATTTTCTAACTGATCCAAACTACATTTGGATCGATTTGGGGTCCGCGGACCGATGCAGTGGTATTTTAAACATTTGAATCGGGGACCGATGCATATCGGTGAATCGTTACATCCCTAATAATTGGTCTCCTTCAAAGAAAGATTAATTTGTGAAATATATTCCACAAAGTATTTCTAGGCCTAAGTCTACAGTTATCCCAGGTCTGATGTGTACAGTAAAGAGTGAGATGGGGTTGTAACTTACCCAGGATCCAAAACACTGCAGCTCCTGCACCAGCCAACCAAAACACAGGGAAAGAGACCGCCCCCGCCAGAGCCAATTGGTGAGGTCCGGTCACCTCTTTTCCTGTGGGAAAATTTAAATCACTCAGATTTCAAGGACTATTCACCCAATTTATGGAGAAATTTCAGTGCCAACAGAAATTGTATTTGAATTCCATAATTTTGAATTTGTATTAGGATATTGAATTTGAATTGACTCTTTTTCCATTTGTAATGCACAAATTGAATCATATAATTCATAATTTGAATATTGCATTTCGCTTTTAAATTCTATTCAAATTCAATTGAATATTACATTTGAATATTTACATTTCCATTTCAATATGGTAGATAGTGCATTCATTGTCTGTGTATCAAGTTTACAAACTATTATTTCAAGTTGATCAGTTTCATATATTCAACTTCTAGGATGCATTCAGATTCAGTTTTCAAATTAAGTTCTCTAAATTCAGATTCAAAATCAGAGACAACATCCTGGTACTTTGCCAGGCAGGAAAGGTAGAGGAGAACAGATCGAATCAAACGCTCTCTGTGGTAAACAGAAGCTTCTGGTGGTTTCTGAAGCCAATGTGGCATTGTGATGAGGCAGCCTTAAACTGGCCTCATCACCATTTGAAAGGGTCTTAAAATGTATTTCATGAAGTTAATATTATCTCAAATGCTTAACTATATACATGTGTGGTTTGGACAATAGTCCATCAGCATGCATAGCTATCTACCAGTTTAGGTGTGCTTGACCTTAATTGTTTGCTACAGAGTTGGTTGCTCAGGTTTAAGTTACTGTAGGTGTGGCGAGTTAAATAATTAGCGTGTAGTTCACCCATGCTTTCAGTCTCCCTGAGTAGTAGTTCTAATCATGTTCTATTTCATGTAGCTCTGTCTTGTACATGACTAAATATGGTAATTTAAACTAATGAATGCAATTAACTTAAATAATGTGCTCCATAGTGTTACCAGGTCTAATTAACAAAGTAAAGTTATTCTAATTAAATGCTCATTCTCATTGGTTAATAAGTGTGGGCGGAGTTGAGGCGCAAAGGGATAAGTGCCGTCCTTTTCTCTCAGCTCAGGATTGAACACCATTTTACAATGTGCTCCACAGAAGTTTGTTTGTTAAGTCCTGTGTGTACAGGCAGTTGATTTAGGCTGTTCTGGTAGACTCTCTTTAGTCCCAGTAAGGCACGAGTTAGGCTCTCTTTAGATCTGGAAAAGGGTTAATGCCTAGTTATGCTGTTTAGCATTTAGGCCTAGTCTTCGCTGCAGTAGGAACCCTATTGAGGGGCTGAGCTTTAGACTCGCTGTCCTCTGTCATTTTTGTGAGTTTTCGTATCCTGAATGGTGGAGATATGGACAACTGTTTGAGACAAGCCATGTATCCTGAAACCCTGCATCTGTAATAAATTCAAGTATTGTTTTTGTACAATCATGTGTCCTCCTCATTCCCACCTATCACCTCCCTTGGATACTCTGGGTCCGCTATTCTACAGGCATGTTGCATTTATTTCCTTTCTATGAATTTGGCTCTAGCGTTTGAACCGTTTTGGCTATAAGCTATTATGACCATTCCTGAAATCTTAGGAACATGAATGTGCCTTCTGTCCCCTCTATGATGATCACAGGCCGCGCAAGACATGTTAGAAGGGAGAGCCACAAAAACCACAATTTGGCCACCATAGGAATAGCCTTTCCACTCCCTATTTAATATTGCGCTTGAGACTGACTGGGTTCGAACCAGGTCTCCTGCACATCACAAGACTGTGCAAGCCCACTTCGCTTAAGCCTATAGGGATAAGTTCAGGAAATTAATGTCAACCGCTTGCTTAACGAGTACCACCTTTCCCTGATTCAGCTCATAACGAGACTCACTCAGGACCACTGCCTAGCAAACATGTGACCGCCCTCCTGAAGCATTCCAACCCAATGCGTTATTTACTGAAAAAGGGCTTCTTCAATTGTGACAGAAATGGTAATCTACCTTCATTAGATATATTTAGATTTCTAAACTATAAGTCCTACAAACACATGCTTAGTACTGTTAGAAAGGTATGAACTGTGGGATTCTGATACAGATGAACAACAACGTGACTATTACAGAGCAACAGCAGGCAAAGAAAAGCACAAACTATATATATATATATATACACTGAACAAAAATATTGAACAACATGCAACAATCTTTTTGATTTTATTGAGCAACAGTTTATATAAGGAATTCAGTCAACTTTAATAAATAAATTAGGCCCTAATCTATGGATTTCACATGATTGGGAATTCAGATATGCATCTGTTGGTCACAGATATCTTTTTAAAAAGGTAGGGGCGTGGATCAGAAAATCAATCAGTATCTGGTGTGACCATAACTTGCCTCATGCAGCACGACACATCTCCTTCACATAGAGTTGATCAGGCTGTTGATTGTGGCCTGTGGAATATTTTCCCACTCCTCTTCAATGGCTATGCGAAGTTGCTGGATATTGGCGGGAACTGGAACACGTTGTCGTTTACGTCGATCCAGAGCATCCCAAACATGCTCAAATGGGTGACATGTGAGTATGCAGGCCATGGAAGAACTGGGACATTTTCAGCTTCCAGGAATTGTGTACAGATCCTTACGACATGGGGCCGTGCATTATCTTGCTGAAACATGAGGTGATTGCGGCAGATGAATTGCACAACAATGGGCCTCAGGATCTCGTCACAGTATCTCTGTGCATTCAAATTGCCATCGATAAAATGCAATTTTGTTCGTTGTCAGTAGCTTATGCCTGCCCATACCATAACCTCACAGCCACCATGGGGTACTCTGTTCACAACATTGAGATCAGCAAACCACACGCCCACACAACACCATATACGCTGTCTGCCATCTGTCCGGTACAGTTGAAACCGGGATTCATATTATATTGGTGCTGTGATCTCTCAGTATGAGGTCAAAGTGGGGTTAAATGTAACCAAGGTGGTTCGATGAACCACGCTCTTTTGATGAGTAACCTTGCTGGAGACATGTTAGCTTCCTGAACTCATCCCTATGGGCTTTAGGTAAGTGGGCTAACACAGTCTTGTGACATGCAGGAGGCCTGGTTGAAACCCAGTCAGTCATAAGAGCAAGATTAAATAGGGAGTGAAAAGGCTATCCTTAGAAGGGTCTATGACCGGGCTATTAAACTATATTCTTATGGGGGCCACATTTTTGTGACACTCCCTTCTAACGTCTCCTGCGCGGCCTGTGATCATCATATTGGGGAAGAGAAGGCATGTACATGTTTCAGAGAGTCTAACCTTTCAGGAATGGGGTCATAATAGCGTATAGCTAAAACGGTTCAGACACTAGAGCCAAATTCATAGGAAGACAATACATTAAAACATGCCACATTGGCTTCAGAAACTGCCAGAAGCTTCTGTTTACCATAGAGAGCGTTTGATTCAAACCTCTACCTTTCCTGGCTGGCAAAGTACCAGGATGTTGTCTCTGGTTTTGAATCTGAATTTAGAGAACTGAATTTGAAAACTGAATCTGAATGCATCTGAGAAGTTGAATATATGAAACTTTGATCAACTTCAAATGATAGCTTGTAAACTTGGTACACAGAAAATGAATGCAATATCTACCATATTGAAACTGAATATATAAATATTGAATTTGAACAATCAATTAAATTTAAAACAATGCAATATTCATTAAAGTCAGTATCAAATCATGAAATACAATAATTAAATAATTAAATTTGTTACAAATATTAAATTCAAATTCAATATCCTAATACAAATGTAAAATTATGGAATTCAAATAAAATGTATGTTGTTACTGAAAATTGCTCCATATCAATCATCTTACAGATCCTGACTCCTTTACTCACCAAAGACGACCAATTTAGACTCCTGGGACTTGAGGTGGATAATGTAGAAGGCACCAAAAAACACTGCCAAAGCAATCAGCAGCATGGGAGAGCTGATACTGAGGTAAAGAGGGGGAGATTGGAAGAGGGAAAGAGTTATTCTTTGATAATCACAGATTCTAAATCACCTCAATCCAGCATAGATCTAGGCCTATTCGAAACACTGAGATTTTGAATTTGAAAAGAAAATAGGCTGCTGGCAGCAGTCTGTCTAGATACAATATGTAATTACTGTGTTTTTATATTCACCGAATACCACAGTGTCTTTAAAAACTCCTGTCCCGCAGCTCTTACATGCAGTAGAGGATGAGGCCAAGGAAGATAAAGGTGTAGTTGCTGTTGTAGGTGTCCAGGTTGCGCACCACCCTCTGGCACAGTTCGCCAAAGTTGCGGGGCTTGGTAAACTTCCTGTGATCCACGAAGCCAGCCCAGGGACGGATGGACGCACGGCGACGATCAAACCACTCCTTGGCCACACCGGCCGAGAGGCCTTTGGGCAGCCACAGCCTGTGAGGCAAGGCAGAAAGCCAGGGTGGTAAACTAAACAAGAGGTATGGGGAGATGGAAAAAATGTATAGCATCAATCCAAGAGACTGATGGTGGACAGAATGAACAACAACACATCATAGCCAGGCATAATACAGGGAAAGGACAAACTGACCCATCTAGCTCCTTTAGTGGTAGGCTAGATTAAGAAAAATATGAGACAAATTCAGATCACAATTCATTGTCCTACAGACACAATAATAGCCACAGAAGAATGACTACACATGAAATGAGGACTGTATATAAAATGTATTTGGACCAGAACCCATCACCAACAATGGTCCCAGAGAGCTACATGGTGCTACAACTCATCAAGTTGAATCAGGCGTGATAGTGCTGGGCTGGAACAAAAGCCTGCCCACCCTGTAGCTCTCCAGGACCAGGTTTAGTGACTGTTGGCACTAGACCAGGGCTCTCCAAACCTGTTCCTGGAGAGCCGTCCTGTAGGTTCACTCCAACCCTAATCCAGCTCACCTGATTCTAATATTTAGCTGGTTGACAAGCTGAATCAGAGAGGTTACAACTGGGGTTGGAGCAAAAACCTGCTTGTGGGTAGCTCTCCAGGAACAGGATTGGTGAGCGCTGCACTAGACAGATTAACTAACAGATAGAGACAGAGCTAGAAAAACAACAGCACACACTTTCCCATGACACCTCCGGCTCCAGCAGCATCAGCTGGCTCAGCGCTGAAGAGATCCCCTGCCTTGGAGTCCATGTCTACAAGGCAGTTCTCACCCTTTGGGACACCAGATTTCATTAGAGTAACTGACGCCGAGGTAGGAAAGATGTAGGCTAAAATACACCATGGGACATAGCAGTGACAGAAAATAGACATAAAAAGGTTAATGGCACTGTTTCACAAGTGACAACAAATCCTCTCACATAATGCAAAACTAGGCTTTCGATTGTTGTAACAAATTAATAACGCACAGTGACAAAGCTACAGACTGTAGGGAGAGTCTGGGTTATGGAATGGAAAATGTTTGTCATCATGGATGGGCTTACCCACAGACCGTTCAATTGCCACATCATTTAGCTAGATAGTTAAATAGAATATAAATGTCTGAATCACAGAAACTAACGCACAAGTTGTTCACTGTCATTACTCGAAACCTTGAATATCTCCGTTTTAGACAACTTTTCTACACTAAATAACGATTCCTGTCGAAGAAGCTTTAACAGCCACATCACCATTCCTTCATGTCAATTATTGCTAAGCTTAGTCACTATTCTAGCAACCCGCATTGTCTCAGCTCACTGCCATGGAATTGTATATGAATAAGAATAGCTTTCGCTACATACAAAATAGTTACATAAATCATATAATTGAAGGCATACTCACAGTAGTTCAAAATGTTTACGGTGCTCAGAAATACTACTAACGCTGTGCTGTTGCTCAGCGGATGTGATGTGGAATAAAATTGAACGCAGGGTCTAACTTCCAGTATAATTTTTTCATGAATTTCTAAATAAAAGTCCAAAATAGGATAGAATACTTTTCAGTGTGAACTTCATCAAGATCATGTATTTTTATTAATTTATTACTGGAAAAATATTATAGCCATTTAACTGGAGTAGAAAATGAGATAAATACCTGATAGCTATTTATGAATTATGAGTTATCAATTAACATTATGTAACAGGAATGTCCAGGTGAACAAAAAGGAGAGCAATCGTTGATGAAGTCAAATCAAAATCAATCCGGTTTAATACAATTCAGGGAAACACCTCCAGAACAGAAGCATAGAAAATGTCTAAAGGTCCTTATATATTAATCACACAGCACTGAATGTTCTGTAAACACCAGCCAGAGGCTTGTAGGAAGTCAAATCAGCTGCTACAGAATCACAGTGTCACAGATACATTATCAGTGTGTCCTCAAATCCAGTCTTGCTTCAAACTTTAACCATAACATTCAACACTGGCAGACATTTGATACTGGCAGTTAAACATGTAAAAAATAATAACATCAGTAGTTAGTTACAATAGATAATTATATACTAACAGGCGCAAAACGACTTAATTAAATATAGACAGATACATTACCAAAGGGAATGCATCTGTCTGTGTCTCCCCACACAATCATGTTTATAACATTTCAACAGTAAATCAAATACAGGGAAAGAATTACCCAAATTATTTCCCATTACAGCATATCTGCTATTTATTCTGTGCCACGTTCTGGATGTCTGAAAAATGTATGATATAAAAATATGATATTTAAGTTTCTGGTTGAAATAAGAAGCACACATTTCAGATGGTAGCCCATGCACATTTAATAGTTCACCTGGAACATAGCATACTAATTATTTATACCTGTCAATACATATACAATGAAATAGACAAGTATTTATTTTCTTTGCGAGCAAATTGACATCAAACTCAGAGGTATGACAATAGTTTTGGAATGAAAGGCATGAAGTAACAAACACTTTAAAAAGTAGGACAACATCACAACAGTGTTCAAATCAGATATGATGTATTACTGGAGAACGCATTTTACTATCAAGACAAAAAATGCAAAGTTTTGTTTTCAAGATACAGGTCAGCAGCTCAAATGTGTGTCTTGTGTCATACTAATGAGCAGGGACTACTGCTGCTCAGAAATCTGATGTACTACAGTGGGGGAAAAAAGTATTTAGTCAGCCACCAATTGTGCAAGTTCTCCCACTTAAGAAGATGAGAGAGGCCTGTAATTTTCATCATAGGTACACGTCAACTATGACAGACAAAATGAGGAAAAAAAATTCAGAAAATCACATTGTAGGATTTTTTATGAATTTATTTGCAAATTATGGTGGAAAATAAGTATTTATGAACTGTATGTTCATGTGGACTTCTAACAATGTCCTGTAAGTTCAAGCTAGTCCGGTCATATCTTGTTGACCCAAGAGCTGGGTTCTTGGGGGTATGTACTAGATCCCATCTCCTCTTTCTGGTGGAAGTGACAATATGCCTCTCAATCCTGTCTGATGCCCTTCCCCCCGAAGGCCATGCCATGTTATCTCCCTGTTGTGAATGTGCCTTCCTAGTGAGTCCATTTGAAGCACTTGCAGCAGGGATTGCATGTAAGCCTACAATTTTTCCTCAATGTGACTTGTTTGAAGCCTAGTTAACCTATACGGGACGGTTGATGTAACGTGCGCTAATTTGATTAGCATGACTGTTGTAAGTAACAGCAAACTTTCCAGGACATAGACGTGTCCTATATGGGCAGAAAGCTTAAATTCTTGTTAATCTAACTGCACTGTCCAATTTACAGTAGCTATTACAGTGAAAGAATATCATGCTATTGTTTGAGGAGAGTGCACAACATCAAAAAACGTATCACGGCAACTGGTTTGATACATTCACCTCTGAAGGTAAATAATGTACTTACATTCAGTAATCTTGCTCTGATTTGTCATCCTAAGGGTCTCAGAGATAAAATGTAGCATAGTTCTGTTTGATAAAATCAATTTTTATATTCAAATGTAGGAATTTGCGCCTAAACTGCAATATTATATTGTGGCATTTCTCTTGTATTTCAAAGATGATGGAACAAAAAAATAAATAGAAAACGCATGTTTTTTTATTTTTTATTATCTTTTACCAGATCTAATGTGTTATATTCTCCTACATTAATTTCACATTACCACAAACTTCAAAGTGTTTCCTTTTAAATGGTATCAAGAATATGCATATCCTTGCTTCAGGTCCTGAGCTACAGGCAGTTAGATTTGGGTATGTCATTTTAGGCGAAAATTGAAAAAAATAGTCAGATCCTTAAGAGGTTAATGCACTTGTGATAAAGCATTTTCTATAGGACACTTGTATAGTCTCTCACCACTTTGTGTGAATCCTCATAAGCACTGGTCAGATGAGCCAGATCACAGTTCTCTCCAGTTTTCTCACAAACACAGCAATTGGCCTATACGATTTATTTCCTGTGGGTCTTCATGTGCATTTTAAGATTTCCATTCTGAGCAAATCCTTTGCCACAATAATCACAACAATATGGTTTCTCCCCTGTATGAATCCTCCTGTGCGCGCTCAGATTTGCAGTATTGCTGAAACATTTGCTACAATCATGGCAGCAGTATGGTTTCTCCCCTGTGTGAACTCTCATGTGTCCTGTATAATTTGATCTGGTGCTGAAACTTTTGCCACAAACAGAACAGAGATATGGCTTCTCCCCAGTATGTCTCCTCCTGTGCAAAACCAGATGTCCACTTTGAGTGAATCCTTGGCCACATTCCTGGCAGCAATATGGTTTCTCGCCGGTGTGAGTCCTTTTGTGTCCAATCAAATTGGCTGCGTCGCTGAAACACCTGCCACAATCATCGCAGCGGTATGGTTTCTCTCCTGTGTGAACCCTCATGTGCTTTTTCAGCCTAAGCTTTGTGGTGAACATTTTACCACAAACATGACAAAACTCAGGCTCAGCTACGATGTGAGTTTGGAGGTGGTCTTTCATACTCTCTTTAGAATCTAGGTGCTTTCCACACACACCACAGAGACATTCTTTATCCTCTATAAGTGCATGACTTTGCACATGATTCAAAAAGGGACGCTTGTACCGAAAAGACCTCCCACAAACCTTACAAGAACATGGAGTACATTTCATGCCATTTGCACTGCTATAAGTTTGTTTTCTTTTTTGTTTTCTTGTAGTCTTTGGTTTGTGTGACTTTAAAACAGACTGCACTCCGTTGCTTTCCATCCCATTGACATGGTCACTATTTTTACTCTGAGCTGAAGAACAGGTTGGTTCTGATATTCTGTAGTCCTCTCCATCAGGTTCTGTTTTGATCTGTCCAGTTACAATGTTTGGTTGAGAGTCTCTCTCCCTATTTTCCTCACTTTGGATTTGCGAGGACTGAGTTGGGTCCTGATCATAATCACTTACACAGAAAGGATCAAATATGAACTCTCTGGTGTCAGACTCCAGCCACTGAAGTTGCTTTTTGAGTTCCTCCTGCTCCTTTTTTATCCGTATGGGCTCGCTGTCCACCTGTCCAAGACTAAAGCTCCAATCCTGCTCACAGGGCTGCTGCTCAGGGGGAACCTCCTCTTCCAATACAGTGAGCTGCTGGAGGTCTGGAGGGAGAGAAAGGGATGAAATGGGAAACTCAAGTCTACTAACCTTACAATGCAACGGACGTTAAAATTGATAAAAGGTCAAAAATGCAGTTCTGATAATTGTAACAGCTGCATACTCAACGCTTTTCAAATAAATACAAATCCATCAAATATTGACTGAATTATAGAACATCAACAAAAAGTCTAAAACGGATTTTAAAAAACGTTAGCCTATGTGGCAAGTGAAATTACACCCTACAGAAACAGGGAAATAATGGCTGGAACGGGAGGAATCCTGATGGCGGGCATGCGCGTTGCCTCTTCAAGAATGTCTAGCCATAATGTTACTTTTGTGGACACTGACTCTCAAAATGAAATAACTAACATTGTCAATTTGTATTAAATATAGGTTGAATAATAAATGTAAGAAACCTGCTCTTTGTAACTTTATCTCAGGTTTAATAACGATGTCAAGAATATTCTGTAGACGGTCGATCTCCTCTTTCGAACGGGAAATCTCTTCCTGGTATTCCGCTATCGTTTTTTCAACTGCCCCAAATATCTCCTCAGCAGCCGCAGTTAACCGCTGGTTGAGAAACACTCTCAACAACTGTATTTTAGACATTTTTACAGAATGCTAGTGCTAGCTAGCTAACAATTAGGTGACAACGCTCTTCTTTGACAACTTCGTTCATCAATGATAGATTTTCATGGATCTGCTGTGCCAAACGCTTGCGTAGTCTGCACCACGGCTTAACGTATTTTGCAATGTCGCTGCCTACTGGAGTGGAGTGGACACGGTCAGTTCGGATTTCTATGAACATTCTCCATTTCATACATAGACGATAAGGAACATTCATTTCGCTCCTTATGTGTACCACTCAGGGGTGGGACCAAGTCACTATTGTTCGAGTCACAAACAAGTCTCAAGTCACATGGTTCCGAATCTCAATATTTTTTAATACCACACAAACTACCGAAATTACAGGCTAAGAATGTTCATCTTATCATATTTCTCCAATGCCAAATCAGTTTGTCTTGTTTGCAACGAAACTGTCCCTGTTTGAAAATAAATAAATGTGAGACGTCATTAGGAATCTGAGCATGGTACTTTGAAAAGTTAGGCCTACCTTTCCACCATTAGACAGAATAGGCCTACCGACGCAGAAAAAGTTAAGCTTTAACTGCTGGCTACTCTTCTTCCATGGCTTAACCCAACGTGAGAAGGTCACAAGTATTTCCCTAAAAGCTGTCTGGGTTTAAACATCTTCTATTGTACAGAAAGTGAATAGCTTAATCAATTCATTTAGTCTCCTAGGCTATAGAAGGTTGAATCTCAGCCTCAATGTCAAAGAAACTAACAATGATAACCTCATATGCATCGGAGTCTTTCCCGGGTATTTTACAGCTTTGTTTTTAGCATCACTTTAAATAATCGGATCTTGTTGTATTTCTTCAAAATCTTAAAATAACAATGGGTAGGCCTGCGCAGTTATACATCACTTTAAATAATTTGATATGTTTTTTTTTTCTTTAACATTTTAAGCTAACAATGGGTAGGCCTGTGCTTTTTGGCATTTTCTTTAATTAAAGGTAGACCTATGGCATACCCTCTCATACCCCCTCAATTCGAGTCCTGGTTTAAACTTAACAGCCCTTCAGAAATAAGAGGTAGGCTATTTAAAGAGTGCATAATGGATGGATGAATTGGCCTACAAATCAATGGATATAGCAGCCTATAGGTAGGCCTACCTCTTATTTCTTAAATATGAAGAAATAGGCTCCAACACAAAGCCCTCTTGTTGTTAGTAAAGTCTAACTAAAATGAAGACGATTGAAATGAATTACTAGAATGTGCCTACTTTCAGCACCATGAGCACTCCATTTCCGATTGATTGTGCCACGGCTGCTGCTTCAAGCTTCAGCACCACAAAAGTTACTTGAATGGGGCTTATTGTGAGGTATTTTTCCACATTTTGTTACGTTACTGCCTTATTCTAACATTGATTAAATAATTAATCAATCTAGACACAATACCCCATAATGACAAAGCAAAAACAGGTTTTTAGACAATTTTGCAAATTTATAAAAAATAGAAATTCCTTATTTACATAAGTATTCAGACCCTTTGCTATGAGACTCGAAATTGGGCTCAGGTGCATCCTGTTTCCATTGATCATCCTTGAGATGTTTCTACAACTGGATTGGAGTCCACCTGTGGTAAATTCAATTGACTGGACATGATTCGCTCCTGTAAGTCGCTCTGGATAAGAGCGTCTGCTAAATGACTAAAATGTAAAATGTAAATTTGGAAAGGCACACACCTGTCTATATAAGGTCCCACAGTTGACAGTGCATGTCAGAGCAAAAACCAAGCCATGAGGTCGAAGGAATTGTCCTTAGAGCTCCGAGACAGGATTGTGTCGAGGCACAGATCTGGGGAAGGGTACCAAATAATTTCTGCATTCTTAAATGGAAGAAGTTTGGAACCACCAAGACTCTTCCTAGGGCTGGCCGCCCAGCCAAACCTCGCAATCGGGGGAGAAGAGCCTTGGTCAGGGAGGTGACCAAGAACCCGATATTCACTCTGACAGAGCTCCAGAGTTCCTCTGTGGAGATGGGAGAATCTTCCAGAAGAACAACCATCTCTGCAGCACTCCACCAATCAGGCCTTTATGGTAGAGTGGCCAGACGGAAGCCTCCTCAGTAAAAGGTACATGACAGCCCGCTTGGAGTTTGCCAAAAGGCACCTAAAAGACTCTGACCATGAGAAACAAGATTCTATGGTCTGATGAAACCAAGGTTGAACTCTTTGGCCTGAATGCCAAGCGTCACATCTGGAGGAAACCTGGCACCATCCCTACGGTGAAGCATGGTGGTGGCAGCATCATGCTGTGAGGATGTTTTTCAGCGGCAGGGACTGGTAGACTAGTCAGGGTCGAGGGAAAGATGAATGGAGCAAAGTACAGAGAGATCCTTGATGAAAACCTGCTCCAGATCACTCAGGACCTCAGACTGGAGCGAAGGTTCACATTCCAACAGGACAACGACCCTAAACACACAGCCAAGATAACGCTGGAGTGGCTTCGGGACAAGTCTCTGAATGTCCTTGAGTGGCCCAGCCAGAGCCCGGACTTGAACCCATTCTAACATCTCTGGAGAGACCTGAAAATAGCTGTGCAGCGGTGCTCCCCATCCAACCTGACAAAGATTGAGAGGATCTGCAGAGAAGAATGGGAGAAACTCTCCAAATACAGGTGTGCCAAGCTTGTAGTGTCATACCCAAGAAGACTCGAGGCTGTAGTCACTGCCAAATGTGCTTCAACAAAGTATTGAGTTAAGGGTCTGAATACTTATGTAAATGTGATATTTCCGTTATTTATGTTTAATACATTTGCAAAAATGTATAAAAACCTGTTTTTGCTTTGTCATTATGGGGTATTGTGTTTAGATTGACAAACAATTTAATCAATTTTAGAATAAGGCTGTAACATAACAAAATGTGGAAAAAGTCAAGGGGTCTGAATACTTTCCGAATGCACTGTAACTCTGATAAATACATCAAGGGCAAGAAACATAGTTTTTTATTAAAATCCATTATATTTGTAGCAAGCTATCAAAGTTGACTTCTGGTCCTTCTCATTTTCGCGCTCTCCTCAAACTGAACAGAACATAGGCTATAGGCGCAGTGTGTAATGCAGCCTAGATTTATTTAGCTGTACAGCAGATCAGCAATCTCTTCGCTAGCTCAGTTGTTGTCAAACCTTTTGACCAGCGACCCCACAAAAAGGAGTGGTTCAAAGCTTGCGACCCCCGCGCACGCAAATGCTCGCGCGCACAGGTGATGCATTTTCAAAACGCTAGATACAGAAAAAAAACTGCTTTTTATACCTGCATTTCGAGCTGAAAGTCATTCATGTTAGCAGTCAATAAGAACTATGGATATCACGTCACATTTTCACTTCTCTGGAGCGGGGGTTGCAGGATCGGATGGAAAAAATGATCTGTCTGTCGCCTTTTTCTTCCGCACAAATATCCTAATTAATTCGCCAGAATATGTCACATCTTCATCCCATAAGTATTTAAGGTAGTGCAATGTTACAGCTATCTTTAGACATATAGCCAGTACCACCACTGAGGTATGTAATTATAACCCGACCAAACTAGGCCCATCTGAAATATGAAAATGATCAATGAAATCACCAGGTAGCCTATTGTTCTGGCAAAGATGCGTCTGTAGCAGATTGCTAAACTGAATTTTATATGGATAATTTTAACGTCGGTAGGCTACTCTGTTTTTGCCAGGCAGAAAATTCAACAAGTGCTTTCTGATCACTAATCTGGATATGTGCGCCCGCTTTTGCGCGCCAATGCTGATGACTGGTTTGGTCAACAGTCAAGACACGCAATGTTTTGGTTCTGAAACACAGATTATAATAATTTGGTGCAATGTTAGTGACCAGATCGAATAAGAAAAGGCATAAATATAAAATACAAATGTGAATGCATTGTTTATCAGTGGTGTAAAGTACTTACATAAAAATACTTTAAAGTACTACTTAAGTAGTTTTTTGGGGTATCTGTACTTTACTATTTATATTTTTTGCCAACTTTTACTTCACTACATTCCTAAAGAAAATAATGTACTTTTTACTCCATACATTTTCCCTGACACCCAAAAGTAGTCGTTACATTTTGACAGGAAAATGGTCCAATTCACACATTTATCAAGAGAATATCCCTGGTCATCCCTACTGCCTCTGATCTGGCAGACTCACTAAACACAAATGCTTCGTTTGTAAATTATGGCCCTGGCTATCTGTCAATAATTTTTTTTAATTTTTTTATTGTGCCATCTGGTTTGCTTAATATAAGGAAGTTGAAATGATTTATACTTTTACTTTTACTTTTGATACTTAAGTACATTTTAGCAATTCCATTTACTTTTGATACTTAAGTATATTTAAAACCAAGTACTTTTAGACTTTTACTTAAGTAATATTTTACTGGGTGACTTTCACTTTTACTTGAGTCATTTTCTATTAAGGTATATTTACTTTTACTCAAGTATAACAATTGAGTACTTTTCCCCATTCAGTTTCACACTCGCGACCCCAAAGCCTTCTCACAGCGCTACTGTACTGCACCCGACCTATGTTGAATGAGTTTGCTGGTCCGATCAGAGGATCGAGTGTGCGTTTCACAGGTAAAAAATGACAATAATGTAGGCATATGGAAAATGTTTTGGCTCTTGTGATCACTGGAGGAACAGGACAAATCAGAAGTAAAAACAGATGTGATGTGACATTACACCAAATGAACAAGACAAAAACCATCTTTATGCACAGACAGGTGTAAGATTTGCCTCTAAATCGTTACCTTAATTTGACAAATACAACTCACATTGATCAAGACTTATGTATATTTCCATTTGTAGGACCTGGGAAAGTGGTTACAAACATGTAAAAAGACAACACACAAAATTGCCATAGAGATCCTATAATTAACTATAATATAGTGTTCTATTTTGTTATAGTGTAATTATATGGCAAGAGCATATGGCATATTATAATATTATATGGCAACAGTATATAAAAAGCATCAGGATGTAACTTTTTCATAGCAACTGTTGCCCTTTCCCCACACAAGGTACTGTCATATATTCTCCCTCTCGTGGGTAATCCTTATGTGCCTTCCAAGGGAGTTCATCCATTTGAAGGATTTGCCGCAATAATTACACCTAAACGGTTTTCCATCAGTGTGAATTGTCTGATGCCTATTCAATGCGCTTGTTGTCATAAAGCATTTTCTACATATAGGACACTTATATGGTCTCTCCCCTGTGTGACTCCTCACATGCGCTTTCAGATGATGAATATTGCTGAAACATTTGTCACAGACACGGCATTGCCATGGTTTCTCTCGGTTTTCCTCACTTTGTATTTGATAAAGATATGAGGACTGAGCTGCCGGGTTCTCTCCGTCTTCCTCACTTTCTATTTGGTGAAGGTATGAGGACTGACTTGGGTTCTCACTGTTTGTCTCACTTTGTATTTGGTCAAGATGTGATGAATGAGTTGGGTTCGCTCTGCTTTCCTCACTTTGTACTTGGTGAAGATGTGATGAATGAGTTGGGTTCTGAATCGGATCATAGTTACTTTTCAAACAGGCAGGACTGAATATGAAGTCTTTGGTACCAGATTCTAGCCAATGAAGTTGCTCTTCCCTCCGACTGGTCCGGAGTTCATCCTGCTCCTTTTTAATCTGTGTGGCCTCTGGATCCTCCTGTCCCAGACTTGGGCTCCACTCCTGCTCACAGTGCAGCTGCTCAGGGGGAAGATCCTCATCAGAGACTGTCAGCGGCTGGGGGTCTGAGGGAGGGAGAATGGATTTAAAAAATAAACCTAATGACATGATGAAAGCAATAAATATAAGTAGCAATAAGTAGAAAACAAAGACACATAAATATAAGTAGCAATAAGTAGAAAACAAAGACACGCCAAGTCTGGATTCAAACCAATGCCGCAATTGAAACACCTGCCACTCATGGCTTATGAGTCCACCCATCCCATGCACAAGATTGTCTTTGGATTCTTACTTTTGTAAAACCTACAGCATAGTAGTGAACCTGCAGAGTTGAAACAGGCCAGGCAAACCTGCTGTCTCCAGCATCTTTTTGTGGTCTGACAAAACGTGTAGAATGCAACATAGGTAGCAACAGACTTAGTTCTCGAGAATCCAAGGGGCTATGCTGGCAATGCAATTTGAGTCAGATGGGCAAATATTGATGAGCTTCACATGAATCAGTACTAGCTAAATGCAGTAATATCAAAGCAGTAGCAGCTAGCTAGCTAGTGCCCATAAGCTTTTTTAAATGTCCCAAACCTGTTTTTTGTAACCTTAGCAGCCTCCGTAGACGGTTGTTCTCCTCTTTCGTGCGGGAAACTTCTTCCTGGTACTCTACAATTGTCTTTTCAATTGTCCCAAATATCTCATCAGCAGCAGCTGTCAATCTTTCGTTGAGAAACAATCTCAGCAACTCTATTTTTGACATTTTGAGGAATGCTAGGCGAGTAGCTACCACAAGTAACGTAAACAAAGCAGTGAGGTTCTTACTTCCGGTCACCTTTTTCTTCTCACGATTTTCAAAATAAAAGTCCTGTCGAGCGCTCTGAAATGGGATAAACTGAAATAAGATTTGAAAATTGGATAATTAAATAGAAATTGGATTGAGTAATAATTGATGCATCCAGATTTTTTTTTAAGAGAAAGACAAAACTATAAAAAAAACTATATAACTATAAATGTTTATAATTATATAGGCTCTGTTATGTAAAATAGTTTGAGAAAACCTGTAAACTATTGACAATACTTAACAGGAGATTAAAGTGCACCAGAGTATAGATTGGTTAAATTGCCAAGTCACACACAAACACACAAAATACTAAATCCTTTGATACCTGCTTGGCAGTCACTGTGTCATAAAATATGATTATGTTTTCAGTTCAGTGTCGAGGTAAATATAGCAGGCAAAGACCCCTTCCACTGTTCGCCGCATGAATATCATGGGTTGCATGTTTCGTCATAATATTGTTTTGAACTTTCGTGTTGGACTGATGCCCGACAGCATTCTACTTTGTACGTCGTCAATGAGCGCTGATGAAGATTTAATCAAAAGTGCATTATGGTGGCTTGGAAATACAATGACATTCAAAAGGAGGCAAATAATTAGTAGGAAAACCTTTTGTCATCATTTTGATGTCGCCAGATTGACTTTAGATGCAACATAACGTCAACTAGGTAAGATTGAGGGGAGACCACCTGATTTGAGCTAGCTAACGTTAGCATTGCTAGCTATTTTTGACGAACTTTGCTAGCTAATGACAACAATGCCATCTGTCTAAAGTAAATTTCACGACATGATAATGCTGGCAAAGTTGTTTCCTAATACATATTTCACTACTTTAGCAATGTCATAGTATTTCCAGGCACTATAGTGTAATTTAAAGGAAACAGTAGTTAGTTATCACCACTTTAGGGCACCACTATGGCGCCGCCGGTAGAGGGCGGCTTGGAGAACGTTCATAACAATGGCATGACGCGACCGAGTGACGGAGGTGCAATCTATGAATAGACATTACATTTTACCATGCAAATATACAATGCGTTATTTAAGCAATAAGGCCCGAGGAAGTGTGGTATATGGCCAATATACCATGGCTAAGTGCTGTTCTTAGTCACGACGCAATGCGGAGTGCCTGGACACAGCCGTTAGCCGTGGTATATTGGCCATATATCACAAACCCCAGAGGTGCCTTATTGCTATTATAAACTGGTTATCGACTTACTTAGAGCAGTAAAAATACATGTTTTGTCATAATCGTGGTATATGGTCTGATATACCACGGCTGTCAGCCAATCAGCATTCAGGGCTTGAACCACCCAATTTATAAAGGGAATTATACAACGGGTGGGTCTAATCCTGAATGCTGATTGGTTAAAACCGCATTCCAGCCGGTGTCTATTCCACAAGTTACCACCGGCTAAATCTATGAAGTTAAAATGCCTATTTACTATTTACTTACTTTAGTTCCCAGTTGTCTTGAAAGCACCATAAATCCAGAGAATGCCAGACTTTGATGACAAAATCTGCCCACGAAGGACCGCCGCGCCACCTTCCTGTTCAAGTGAGCACAACAAGGTGAGTCCAAACATGTCTTGTATGCTGCTGCATAAATGATGTAATATGTATATTGTAAATGTAAATGTAATATGTATATTGTAGCTAAGAAAGTAATACTAAGTGTATGTTGTGTAGTAAGCTGTTAGTAGCCCATGTGCCTCACCCTTAAATGTAAATGTAAAATAACTTAGCCTACTGTTCTGACTTGGTGGTGCACATATAGGCTATAAATGTCATCATCAAATATTTTAAGAGCTTTCATTGTCTGCTTATATGCCCCCTTTATTTATCATACGGTTCTGACTTGGTGTACAGGGAGAATACTGTAAGAATGGCCCATGTTCTGAATTATGACGCTGTACATAAAAAAAATGCTGAACAAATAGTTATATTGACTACGTCCGTCCTAGCTCGCTCATTAATGTCTTAATCGAAATTACGGATTGCCTCTTATCCGCTCGTCGTTCTCTTATGCCATAGTTTGTAATAATAATATAATAATATGCCATTTAGCAGACGCTTTTATCCAAAGCGACTTACAGTCGTGCGTGCATACATTTTTGTGTATGGGTGGTCCCGGGGATCGAACCCACTACCTTGGCGTTACAAGCGCCGTGCTCTACCAGCTGAGCTACAGAGGACCACATGTCAATTGTCAGTAGAAACCACATTTGTTTAAGCAAGTCAGTCATATCAGCTATGTTTTTTTTTAAAGGCAGTAAATGAGGCTGAATGAACTGTTTCGCTGCCAGACAAGGCTCCACTGAAAGCCAGGTGTAGCAGTGGTAAGGTGTTAGGACTGCTGTTGTGACTCTGCTGTTGGGACAGCTTTATGTAGGCCCTAACAGTTTGTGGGCACCGTTTATCACCGTTATAGTGCAATTCATGTATTGTTTAGTGTTGTGTTGTGTAGTGGCTTTGCTGGCATGCATAAAACATTTTTTTTTTTTGAGTTTGCCCCACCAAGATTTACTTTGTCTCGGGCCTAACAAAACCTGTGCCAATATATCCTCTAAACACCGGCTTCTCGGGCATTATCACTTAATTATATAACGGGTGGGTCTAATCCTGAATGCTGATTGGTTTAAAGCGCATTCCAGACGGTGTCTATTCCACAAGTTACCACCGGCTAAATCTATGACGTTAAAATGTCTATTTACTCTGTTCCATCTGACTGCGCAATCCACTGTCTCATCAGCCCAACCTGGAAATGTATGAACTTGATCTCCACTATAAAAAGCATATAGACATTATGTCACATTTCTTTTAGACTAACATTTAGTTTTCTGCAGTTGAGATGGAGATTTGTATAAACCTTGCTGTCAGTCTCTCCGACATTTGCAACATTGTTTCAATATTCACATTTATTCTCCAGATGTCCCATAGTAATGAACGTGTCGGGATGAGACAGACAGGCAGGCAGCTTTCCTCAGCCAGTCGAAATCATGAATCAGCATCATTTTTATAGATATACAATACCGTTCAAAAGTTACTTAAAAATGTCCTTGTTTTCGAAAGAAAAGCAATTTTTTGTCCATTAAAATAACATCAAATTGATCAGAAATACAGTGTAGACATTGTTAATGTTGTAAATGGCTATTGAAGCTGGAATCGGCTGATTATTTATGGAATATCTACATAGGCGTACAGAGGCCCATTATCAGCAACCATCAGTCCTATGTTCCAATGGCACGTTGTGTTTGCTAATCCAAGTTTATCATTTTAAAAGGCTAATTGATCATTAGAAAACCCTTTAGCAATTATGTTAGCACAGCTGAAAACTGTTTTGCTGATTAAAGAAGCAAAAAAACGGGCCTTCTTGAGACTAGTTGAGTATCTGGAGCATCAGCAATTGTGGGTTCGATTACAGGATCAAAATGGCCAGAACCAAAATAACTTTCTTCTGAAACTTGTCAGTCTATTCTTGTTCTGAGAAATGGCTATTCCATGCGAGAAATTGCCAAGAAACTGAAGATCTCGTACAACGCTGTGTACTACTCCCTTCACAGAACAGTGCAAACTGGCTCTATCCAGAATAGAAAGAGGAGTGGGAGGCCCCGATGCACAACTGAGCAAGAGGACAAATACATTAGTGTCTAGTTTGAGAAACAGGCGCCTCCCAGGTCCTCAACTGGCAGCTTCATTAAATAGTACCCGCAAAACACCAGTCTCAATGTCAACAGCGAAGAGGCGACTCCGGGATGCTGACCTTCTAGGCAGAGTTGCAAAGAAAAAGCCATATCTCAGACTGCCCATCTTAATCTTTTATTTTTATTGGCCAGTCTGAGATATGGCTTTGTCTTTGCAACTCTGCCTAGAAGGTCAGAAGGCCATTTTGATCCTGTAATCGAACCCACAATTGCTGATGCTCCAGATACTCAACTAGTCTCAAGAAGGTCAGTTTTATTTCTTCTTTAATCAGCACAACAGTTTTCAGCTGTGCTAACATAATTGAAAAATGGTTTTCTAATGATCAATTAGCCTTTTGAAATGATAAACTTGGTGTGCCTCCCGAGTGGCGCAGTGGTCTAAGGCACTGCATCGCTAGTGCTAGCTGTGCCACTAGAGATCCTGGTTCGAATCCAGGCTCTGTCGTAGCCGGCCGCAACCGGGAGACCCATGGGGCGGCGCACAATTGGCCCAGCGTCGTCCAGGGTAGGGGAGGGAATGGCCGGCAGGGGATGTAGCTCAGTTGGTAGAGCATGGCGTTTGCAACGCCAGGGTTGTGGGTTCGATAAAATAATGTATGTGCTAACTGTAAGTCGCTCTGGATAAGAGCGTCTGCTAAATGACTAAAATGTAAATGTAAAATGATTAGCAAACACAACGTGCCATTGGAACACAGGACTGATGGTTGCTGATAATGGGCCTCTGTACGCCTATGTAGATATTCCATTAAAAATCTGCCATTTCCAGCTACAATAGCCATTTACAACATTAACAATGTCTACACTGTATTTCTGATCAATTTGATGTTCTTTTAATGGACAGATTGCTTTAATGGAGAATTGCTTTTCTTTCAAAAACAAGGACATTTCTAAGTGACCCCAAACTTTTGAACGGTAGGGTATACAAAGAACTATCAATAGAAAACAGTTTGCTGTCTTTGCTGTTGTTGGCTATTTCCTCTGAACAACAGTGTCCTGACGAGAGAGCACATTTTCTATGCCAGGCGAAATCGTGCATCATTGTTATGGATGTATCCAAATAAACGTCACTACAAAACAGCTTAAACAAACTAAAATGCAGCTACTTTGCTGTTATTCTGGCTGCACTTTTTGACGTGACTGTAAGTTAGCCGTGGCTGGTTAGCTAGCAAGCAAGGGATAAGAACGTTGCCAGCCAGTTTAGAATGAACGACTGGGTCGCGTCCATAGATACAGAACAAAAAGACTGAACGACTGGGCAACCGAACCGATAGAATTAATGAACAGCCGGCTTGGGTAGCAACCCTCTTGTGGATGGATGAAATAGTATGAATAAATTAATCTAAATAATGTTTTTAATGAAAAGATGTAAGTCATTATTTGAATATGTTGGTAACCCATTGTTTAAAAGTGATAATGCTCTCGAAGCCGGTGTTTGAACGATATATTGACTTTGTCTCTGGCCTAACAACACCCGTGCCAATATATCCTCCAAACACTGGCTTCTCTGGCATTATCACTTAAATAATGCACACTCTAGAATGTCCTTCAAGCCGATCAGAAACGAGTATTCAACAATGCGATGGTTTAATTAACCAATAAGGCCCGATGGGATGTGGTATATGGCCAATAGTCCGGCACAGTGGACACATCGTAAAACCTAGCGGTTACCCGGTAATGGTTCCAATCGTTTTTTCACAATTTTAGAACTACTTCATATAAGATCTGTGTTTCGTATAGGCTTATCCTGGCGTGATGTTTTGATAACAGTGTAATTCTCTCTCGGACAAGGTGAGTTTTATCAATATATTCTCCTCAATTTACTCCAAAGAAATCTAAATGGCTCAGCAAGACTACAAATTCCTGCTGGAAGCTCCTGCATATCATCTCTAGCCGACACTGTCAGCTACCGTTCACCAGTGCGATCAGAGACCTTCTGTGTCCAATCCATGAACTTCTTATGTCCCCTTTCTCTGTCTTAGCTAGCCACTGACTACACTTTAGCTAGCTAGTTAGCAGAGCAGTAGATCAAAAAAAGTATCAGCCTAGATAATTGTTTGTACAGTATGTCGACTTCAGTGTCTATTTCAGACCACAGTAGTGGTGGAGGTCAAGTGTCCCTATGGTGCAAGGGACTTACCATTGAAGAGGCAGTGAAGTCGAAGGATTTCTATATCAAGGAGGGAGGGTCTTACAGCCTCAATGAAGACCATCCTTCCTGGCACCAGGTCCAAGGTCAGCTCCACATCACTGGAAGGGACACCTGCTTCTTCATTGTGTGGACCATCAAAGCTTCCATCCCCATCCAGTGTGACGACTCCTGACAGACTCATATTGCTCCACCTGTCAGTACCTGTTTTCAGGAAAACCAATGGTCCAAAAATATTCTACATAGTTCATACACACACACTAGGCTCCCCAAATAGGTTATATTACATTCAAGTTTTGGTCAAAGCAGCCAGCTAAAGTAATTACATTTACGTCATTTGTAAGTAATGTAGTTAACTCTATCATGGGCACAGTGGGAATTTATATTTGTGATGTTTAAATGATGTCTTACCCTCAGAGTGAGAGAGTACATCACTTCCAGCAGATGTCCTTGCTTAGGGTGGCGTTGATCATGCACTGCTTCTCGTGGGGTGAGCCTGATGTTCTGCTTCATGTCTAAAACATGTGGAAAAGGGGACACAAAGTCAAAATGTTGATGCATCTACAAATGCAATGTTTTACACAATATTGTATCATATTTGAGGCTCAATGTGCTGTAGTCTCCACAACTGGACGCTCGCAGTCGGATCACACTGCCGCAGGATGTCCATACACTGGATGGTCTGAAGGATGCACTCCTGTTGCATAGAAATGTGGACTGAGGCGTTTAGCCTACTTTTAAATTGTTTTGAATTTACAATCCATCTTGCAGAATATGCAGACATGCACTTTCTATAGGCAGCATGCGTGTTTAGTTTGAAAAAGTCACTGCAAAATATGAAAACATTCTGCCCACACCTCTACAGAAATGTGTTAAAAATTGCCATTGCTCTTTTTTTTAGAAACCGCCATGGCTTAATTCCAAAGATCCTGGATTGCTGATGATATGTATTAGCCAATGAGAGGCTTTGAAGCCACCGGTCGGCCATATTGGCACTCCCCAGAAGAAGCTGTCCTTTTTAATTTAATGTTTCAAGGACAAAATGACATGTATTCAAGTATTTTTGGTTGTAGTGGGGACAGTAATATTTTCAAAACATTATACTTCAAGGATTAAAAAAAAGATATATATATTATGTTTAGCTCACAATATAATGTAAATGTATGCATTAAGGTGTATTCAATAGAATAAACGTGGCAAAAAAATAAATGGAGGGAGGTACGGGGCTTCAAAACAGCACCCATTGGGACTCGTCTAGTGTATATCTAAATCATTGGTTATTGTCGCCATAAAATGGGAATGAAGTACGTTTTCGAGGCGGCGTTAAAATGCTCGTTCACGAGTACACAATATTATGTTAGGTGTGAATTAGAACTGGGATGGTGTGCAAAAAAAAGTTGTATTTGTGCAGACTTATCAGAAATGGCGCAAGCTTAAATGTTTAGCGAAATGTACGCAACGGTTATAAATGGGGACCCTTGAAATGTGTTTATGTGCCTTTGTTTGCAGGTGTTTGATGCCATTCAATTTGCTCTGCACCATCCATTATTGAGCCTCTCAGCAGCCTCCTGTGCTGTTCTGTCTATATGGTAATCTCTAATCAAAGCATCAATTGAGTATTTATTAAGTAGTCATTCGTTCCTCTGCTGCCAGATTTGGACATGGTAGGGTTGTCATAAAAGGAGTTCAGTATTGTGTAGGGAACGCTGAAGAAGGCTGTGTTAAGATTCTTTCTGAGACATTGCTTTTTTCCTTACCCTGTGACTTTACCTTGACCTAATTTGACAGCTTCAGAGTTTAAGGTGAGGAGAGGGGGGAAAGCCACAAGGGAAACGCAAGATGAGGATGGTTGACCTTTGTAAACATCTCACTTCCTAAGAATGCTGCAGATAGAAATAATCAATTTTGTTTGAGAATATTGGTGATTGTGCATCATCTAGTGGACATGATGTGAATTGCACCATTATCTACAGTACATGACCTCTCAGGAATTTGGCATCATGTTAGCAAAGTACCACCACAAGATACTGTAGTCTGAGTGGCTTTATGCATGCGTAGGAATGTAGCATCTTAGCATTCAGGATCATGCTGTGAAAGATTGTGTGGTGTGTCCTGATGGACATGATAATAAATCAATAAAAACAAGACAATTAGTCTCTAAACCTTTTATTACAACATTTCCTAGGCGTTCTCCCCCTTCTAACCGTCGGCCATGACAAAACATGATTGACATGTAATGGACACCTCCCTCTTGACTGAGTAGCCAATGAGAGAGCGGATAATGCGTTCTACAGGAAGGGATAAGCCACAGAACATAATTACACAAAGAGTCAGCTATATTACAAAGACAAGTGAATCTGATTGACTTTGCTAGTTTTGACACTGTATACATAAAAGCTTGTAAACTTTCAAGTAAAGGCATGGGTTGTTGTTCTACCCAGGATGGTGTGGTCAAGCGCAGCCCCTTTAAAACAGTAGTGTGGAGGCTAGTACAAAATACACACCATCTCAGTGGAACTAACGCCTTTCACTGTGGTATAGTATGCGTGTCAATCTGTCCCTTTTTCTTTGAAACATTAAACCAAAAAGGGAAACAGAGGTAAAGACTTCATCACACAAATACTTTGAATAAAAAAGGGAAGGGGGTTTGGTTTGGGGGTTCTAAGTGCCGAGTTGAGGATGATGGTTCAGGTTTCGTCTGAATGGAGTTAGCCTCATTGACATGGTCTGACCACTTCAGGGTTTTCATTGCTTGGCGTTGATGATGTCAACAAACTCTGGCTTGAGTGCAGCGCCGCCAACCAGGAAACCATCCACATCCTTCATGCCTCCCAGCTCCTTGCAGGTGCCACCTGTCACGGAACCTGAGGAGAGAGAACAGAGGGATTTGAGTGAGGAATGGAGTGATGAGAGCGGGACAGAGTAGTGGAGAGAAAAGGGAGTCCACTGTATGCTACTACCACTGCATGCCCCTGACTTGAATTCGATTAGCTATGCAACGACAAAACCCATTATTCCCCACTCTGGTGGTCCTGGCGTTAACAGCTTAAGTGTGTTTAAACGTGAAGCAGATGCGTTTGGTCTCACCTCCATAGATTATCCTGACAGAGTTGGCTACTGCCTCAGACACATTGGCCTTTACCCACTGCCTCAGTTTGTCATGAACTTCCTGGGCCTGAGAGAGAAAGATAAGAGAGAGATTCAAATAAAACCATGAATATGGGTTCCAAAGTCCAGTAAGTTCCGACTTTAGTCTTCAATTTAGTGATGAATCTCAAATGGACAACACATTCTGCTCAAGTCTAGACTGAATAAATACAGTATAAAAGAGATTCAGGCTTTTAGTTTCATGTCCCCATCAGTCCCAGGTTCTTTCCATTGAGGTCATACAATTGTATTGGATAGAAGATCCACTTACCTGGGCGGGGGATGCGGTCTTGCCGGTGCCGATGGCCCACACGGGCTCGTAGGCCAGAACAACCTTGGACCAGTCCTTAATGTTGTCTGCAAACAGAATTGACATAATGAATACAGTACTGCATTCATATTAATTGAATGGAGAACTCAAAATGGACACCGTGCCATCATGGACACGCTGGTTATAACCAAGTTGTTACCGAAAAGGAAAACAAATTAATTACACTGAAAGTCCCAATCACGTCTGTGGCGGGCACACCATCCCTGTGCCAATAGGATGTATCCACGCAGCAGTAGTATTACTACATTCAACAATGTTAGAATTGCTACAATGTAATACACTAAATTACTGTACATCCAGTAATTGTGAATTCATTGTTTGCTTTCCAGATACAGAGGCCTTTGCAGTTTATACGATTGGTATATGATATTGACATGGTACTTGACATGTTTAACTCTTCTCCGTGCATTGTAAAAATCAGGGCCCATTTTCAAAGCACATTTATGATATAAAAGGCCAAACTGATCCTATATCAGCGCTCTGAAACACTGATTACAGGCTCTGATAGTATGTGTACGCCTGAGCAGAATCTGTGGTTCTGTGTAACACACTCATTATGAAGCAGTGATTTCAGTGACGGTTACAATACCTGCGAAGTGCTTGGTCTGTGCGTTGATGACCTTCTCTGTGATGCCAGCCTCCCTCTCATCCAGCTTCTCACCAATACAGGCAATGACACCCAGGCCATTCTCCAGGGCGTGGGCGCACTTCTGACCAATAAGCTGTCAGGACACACAAACAGTTATCCAATCAGATGACAGGTTGATCATTTGTTGTAATATTTTTCACATTTCCTCTACTTGATGAACACCTTGAGGGTTTATCAAATAAAATGGAGATTAAAATGATGATGCATAGATTTGTCATTGCTCCTCAAATTCGGTCATTTGTAAGGTCAATTCACTGTTGAAAGAGACATAATCCAATACTGTGTCATGGCCCTGTTCTTGTGATAGTCTGCTGCCGTCTCCAAAGACTCTACCCGAGACTACACATTCATAAACACCAGCACTCGACCAAATAAGCCATTTACCTCATCAGTCTCTCCAAAGACCCATCGCCTCTCAGAGTGGCCCAGGATCACCCAGTGCACGCCAACGTCCTTGATCATCGCAGGGCTGAGAGGAGGAGAGAAAGGGAGGGGGAATGGGGCATAAAGGAAGTGAGAGAAAGTAATATACAGAAGGGAAAAAGAAAGAGAGAAAAGTGAGAGAAAGAAGAGCGATAAGCACACAAAGTACAGTCGGCCTACAGTGTTTGGTTCAGTAAAGCAGTAGAGTCCTGAAGACACTAGCATGCGCAGTTAAAGGGCATGTCCGTTACCTGATCTCCCCGGTGAAGGCTCCCCCCTTGACCTTGTAGCAGTTCTGAGCGGCCACTCCGATCTTAGGGTCCAGCTTGGCCCTGGCGAACTCCAGGTAGATTGATGGGGCACCGCAGACCACCTCTGCAAGCACAGAGAGAGAACCAACACGGTCATGCACTGACCACTATTCTCAGGGTTTGAATAACAGACTGACACACACCGGACCAGATAATATTCTTAGAGGTGAATACTAAATTCTACGTAACTTTCACTTAGTCATGCATTGATGTCAATGGGTGAGTTTAAGTGAATTTCGGATTTGCCCCTTGATGTTTACATGGATGTCCATGTTACAGTAATATTTTCAGAAAAACTGAAATAGGAAGGGTAAACAGTGATTGTTGGTGACATCTAGTATCAGTGAAAAACTCTAGACCACCTTTAGTCCACACACAGAGATGCGTACAAAGCTCTCCCTCGCCCTCCATTTGGCAAATCTGACCATAATTCTATCCTCCTGATTCCTGCTTACAAGCAAAAACTAAAGCAGGAAGCACCAGTGACTCGGTCAGTAAAAAAAGTGGTCAGATGATGCAGATGCTAGCACAGACTGGAATATGTTCCTAAATTCTTCCGATGGCATTAAGCAGTACACCACATTTACATTTACATCATTTAGCAGACGCTCTTATCAAGAGCGACTTACAAATTTGTGCATTCAACATATGATAGCCAGTGGGACAACCACTTTTTTTTCCTTTTTTTATTTTTAATGGGGGGTGGGGGTAGAAGGATTACTTTTATACTATTCCAGGTATTCCTTAGAGGTAGGGTTTCAAGTGTCTCCGGAAGGTGGTCAGTGACTCCGCTGTCACATCAGTCACTGGCTTCATCAATAAGTGCATCGATGACGTCGTCCCCACAGTGACTGTATGTATATACCCACCCCAACCAGAATCCATGGATTACAGGCAACATCCGCACTGAGCTAAAGGGTAGAGCTGCCGCGTTCAAGGAGCGGGACTCTAACCCGGAAGCTTATAAGAAATCCCATTATGCCCATCAAACAGGCAAAGCATCAATACAAGACTAAGATCGAAATCGTACTACACCGGCTCCGACGCTCGTCGGATGTGGCAGGGCTTGCAAACTATTACAGACTACAAAAGGGAAGCACAGCCGTGAGCTGCCCAGTGACTCGAGCCTACCAGACAAGCTAAATTACTTCTATGCTCACGTCGAGGCAAGTAACACTGTTACAGCATCAGCTGTTCCGGATGACTGTGTGATCACGCTCTCCGTAGCCGATGTGAGTAACGCCTATAAAACAGGTCAACGTTCACAAGGCCAGACGGATTACCAGGACGTGTACTCCGAGCATGCGCTGACCAACTGGCAAGGGTCTTCACTGACATTTTCAACCTCTCCTTGTCTGAGTTTGTAATACCAACATGTTGTTTCAAGCAGACCACTATAGTCCCTGTGCCCAAGAACACTAAGGTAACCTGCCTAAATGACTACCGACCTGTAGCACTCACGTCTGTAGCCATGAAGTGCTTTGAAAGGCTGGTCATGGCTCACATCAACAGCATTATCCCAGAAACCCACTTCAATTTGCATACCGCCCCAACAGATGATGCAATCTCTATTGCGCTCCACACTGCCCTTTCCCACCTGGACAAAAGGAACACCTATGTGAGAATGCTATTAATTGACTACAGCTCAGCGTTCAACACCATAGTGCCCTCAAAGCTCATCACTAAGCTAAGGACCCTGGGACTAAACACCTCCCTCTGCAACTGGATCCTGGACTTCTTGATGGGCTGCCCCCAGGTGGTAAGGGTAGGTAACAACACATTCGTCACACTGATCCTCAACACGGGGGCCCCTCAGGGGTGCGTGCTCAGTCCCCTCCTGTACTCCCTGTTCACTCATGACTGCATGGCCAGGCACGACTCCAACACCATCATTAAGTTTGCCCATGACACAACAGTGGTAGGCCTGATCACCGGCAAGACAGCCTATAGGGAGGAGGTCAGAGACCTGGCCGTGTGGTGCCAGGACAACCTCTCCCTCAACGTGATCAAGACAAAAGGAGATGATTGTGGACTACAGGAAAAAGATGAGGACCGAGCACGCCCCCATTCTCATCGACGGGGTTGTAGCGGAGCAGGTTGAGAGCTTCAAGTTCCCCAGTGATGTACTGGGCCGTACGCACTGCCCTCTGTAGTGCCTTGCGGTCGGAGGCCGAGCAGTTGCCATACAAGGCAGTGATGCAACCAGTCAGGATGCTCTCGATGGTGCAGCTGTAGAACCTTTTGAGGATCTGTGGACCCATGCCAAATCTTTTCAGTCTCCTTAGGGGGAATACATTTTGTCATGCCCTCTTCACGACTGTCTTGGTGTGCTTGGACCATGTTAGTTTATTGGTGATGTGGACACTAAGGAACTTGAAGCTCTCAACCTGCTCCACTACAGCCCCATTGATGAGAATGGGGGCGTGCTCGGGCCTCTTCTTTTTCCTGTAGTCCACAATCATCTCCTTTATCTTCATCACATTGAGGGAGAGGTTGTTGTCCTAATCAAATGGCTACCCAGACTATTTGCATTATTATCTATGCATAGGCACTTTAATAACTCTACCTACATGTACATATTACCTCAATTACCTTGACTAACCAGTGCCCCCGCACATTGACTCTGTACCGGTACCCCCTGTATATAGCCTCGCTATTGTTATTTTACTGCTGCTCTTTAACCATGTTACTTTTATTCATTTTTTTGTTATTCTTTTTTAAAGCTGCATTGTTGGTTAAGGGCTTGTCAGTAAGCATTTGACTGTAAGGTCCACACCTGTTGTTTTCGGCGCATGTGACATAAAATTTGATTTGAAAAGGCTTTCCTTTGAGTGGTGACAACAGCTGTCTGGATAACTCCAGGTAGTGCATCACTCTACTATCCACTTAAGTGTATCAAACAACAAGACCTACCAATCAAAATGATTAGGCCTATTTGATCCACAGTGTTGGTTATACAGTCCAATACCAGAGTCTGCAGCATTAGTACACACTGTACAAGTGGGATATCCCCAGTGTTGTGAGGTACAGTAGGCCAGACACTGACATTAGCAATGTAACTGTATCTTGGGGTTAAGTGTGTCTATATTAAAACTTCTACAGTCACTATTCCCGCTGCAAAGGTCATTTATCCCTGCCCAGAGTCAGTCCCCGCTGCAAAAAGGTCCTAGTTCAACCTCCAAAAGGTCACTAGAACTCAGCTCACAAAGGTCGCTCACATGGTGAATTTAAAATAACCTCTCCAGGTTCATAAAACGGCCCGGGGAAGAAATGGCTGAACTTTGACTTTACATTTCTAGAAAGAGAAACATGGGGAAAGCCTACTCGAGTTTCAGCCTTCTGTTGGCACATGCAGCGTCCTGTTTCATGCGTCAGTCAGTGTGTACTGTGTAGACAAGTGAGAGGAGTTCTAAGGGGTGGCTCTTTCTGTGGGGTAAAGTCCGAGGCTGTACACTGAAAATGTAGGCTACTATACTGACAGAACGTGTCCTTTTTGCGCACTCCGTGGAACAGCAAATATAACACACATTTGTGTATTCTACAAAAACGACAAAAAAGTCTGACTAAGTACCTGTAGCCTGTTCTTGAACCTGTGTGGTCAAATACAAATATGTAGTCAGGGCAGATTGCATTTACGCGACTGTGGCAGCTTGGAAATGCACAATAGAGAATGGCGGAAACACCAACATTTCCATAGCGGAGTGGAGAACAAACAGAAATGTCGCCCCTCGCTTGCGCCTGACAAACCGTAGTGGCTACGTGCTGTTCGAAACGTCTGACCACGGTCATAGAAAATCCACTTAGCAAGTAATGTTCTTCTATCCTAGTTCAGTTTAAAATACTGGTTGAAATCCCCTGAACCACAATGGATTTATCCGGTTACAAGGAGTATAGGGGGCTTCAGTACCAAAATAGGCATTGGTGATTTCGTGTCACCATCGCATCATAATTACGTCAAAATTGGTGCTGTCAAGGTATCCTATAATTTAAAACCATTGTGGAAGTGCCAATGAAAAGGGACCTACCGGAGTACAGCTCAGTTTGCCACCCATTGATTCGTGCACTGATACCAGAAAAATGACCTTCCCTATTCTTTGTGTCATGCTTTTTCCTTATTTTGATGGAGAGATGAAAGTGACATTTCACAATGTAAGTGTGCAGTGTGATTGCCATTTCAACTGGATAGGTTACACAATTTCAAAGATCAACTATCACTCTCAGCCTACTAAACGAGTCAGACATTGTGGTCCTCTGTAGCTCAGCTGGTAGAGCACGGCGCTTGTAACGCCAAGGTAGTGGGTTCGATCCCCGGGACCACCCATACACAAAAGATGTATGCACGCATGACTGTAAGTCGCTTTGGATAAAAGCGTCTGCTAAATGGCATATTATTATTATTATTATTACATTAAAGCACAGAAGCCAAACAGAACCACGCACCGGTGTTGGGGTCGAGCTTGGCGGAGTTCAGGGTTTTGATGAGTTCGCCAAGGCTGGCCTTGTCGCCATTCATCTTCCAGTTACCACCAACGAAGAATTTTCTTGACATATTTGCAGTTTGGGGTTGTTTCTCGGTCTTAAAACGGAGCTGAACGCTTACTGGGAGGACCTACTTCGGGGAGAAGATCACCACTCATGTGCAACTCACTGTATTTATTGTCATGGGCCACGTAACCCCACCTCTCAGTTTGTTCTATTGGTTTACAGAGACACGCCCGGAAAACCGTTTCCTTATGTACAATGGGAAATGGTAGCGTTTTGTTTCAGTAGAATAAAGAGTCTAGGCTACAATTTCACAAAAAGTGATGTTCTTTGTTTTTCAAGCGTGAAAATAACATTTATGTTTCAGTATATGGGGATGAAATACATTGAAAACATGTCGAACTTTTCCACATAGCACCAACTGAAAATGGCGTGTTATGTCAAATAAAATGGCTATTCCGATTAGACGGCGATCGGGGCATGCTAAATCGAACAAACCCATTCTCACGCAAGAAAGCTGAGAGAATTCAGCGCGTTGATTGGCTAGCATTCAAGCTTGTATTTTGCATACCCAGAATGCATTTCGCGTTATATTTCACAAAATATGTCCTTAAAATTATGTTTTAAAACAACAAAACAAGCCATATTGTGTAACATTACAACATAGTTGCCACATAATATTTGAATCATTCTGAAACATATTTTTTTACGCCTGATAGGAGCCAACTCTGACACAAACACTGACTGTAAACCTATAAGAACGCTTGTGACCTTCTGAAGGTTATGGAAAACTTGCACTTTTAGTATTTGTCAAGTAGGCTTCTTCAATCGAAGAAGCCCCCAGTATATGTTGGAAATAGATGATATATTTGACTGTCCTGTAACAGATTGAAGGAGAGTGTGGATTTACGCAATGCGGCCGGAGGGTGTGGTATATTGGCCATTCACTACAAACCCCCGAGGTACCTTATTGCTATATAAAAAAAGAGCAAATAATTAAAGTGCAGCAGTAAAATAAAATAACATTGTACCACAGCTTTCAGCCAATCAGCATTCAAGGCTTGAACCACCCGGTTTATAATTGGGAATTATACATTATAAACTGGGTGGTTCGAGCCCTGAATGCTGATTGGCTGACAGCCGTGGTATATCAGACCGTATACCACAGGTATGACAAAACATTTATTTTTACTGCTCTAATTACGTTGGTAACCAGTTTATAATAGCAATAAGGCACCTCGGGGGCTTGTGGTATATGTCTAATATACCACGGCTAAGGGCTGTATCTAGGCATTCAGCGTTGCGTCGTGCTTAATAACAGCCCTTTGCCATGGTATATTGGCCATATACCACACCCCCTTGTGCGTTATTGCTTAATTAACCACTCACTCACTGTATGTTATGAAATCAAAGGGTAGTAATCCTGATGTAGAATTGAACACTCAGTGATGTCAACCCAACACTTTAGCTATTAGTTACGCCAAGAGATCTGAACCCCTTGATGAGATCACTCTGTATTTGTGCTGTTGTCTGTGCCCATTAATGTTTGTACCATGTTTTGTGCTGCTACCATGTTGTGCTGCTGCCATGTTGTGTTGCTACCATGTTGTTGTCATGTTGTGTTGCTACCATGCTATGTTGTGGTCCTTTGTAGCTCAGCTGGTAGAGCACGGCACTTGTAACGCCAAGGTAGTGGGTTCGATCCCCGGGACCACCCATACACAAAAATGTATGCACGCATGACTGTAAGTCGCTTTGGATAAAAGTGTCTGCTAAATGGCATATTATTATTATATTATTATGTTGTTGTCTTAGGTCTCTCTTTATGTAGTGTTGTGGTGTCTCTCTTGTGGTGATGTGTGTTTTGTGCTATATTTTTATTATATTTTTTATTTTAATCACCCGTCTCCGCAGGAGGCCTTTTGCCTTTTGGTAGGCCGTCATTGTAAATAAGAATTGGTTCTTAACTGACTTGCCTAGTTAAATAAAGGCTCAGTTCACCCCCTTTCTTTGGAGTGAGCATCCTTGCTCTTCACTCCAGTATATTCCTCACACCGGCACCCTTGGGATGTGCTCTCGATGGCCGCAACTGGGGGCAATCCCACATCTGACACCACTGTAGCAAGATTGTAGTCCAGACCGGGGCTTGAACCAACTGTCAACCCAACATCTGACCTCTTGACGAGGTGGCTAGGTATTGGGTAAAGGTCTGTCACTGTATGATAGAAACAACAATACAATAGGCCTACTTTCATTTTGTAAATTTACAGATGCTGAGAAATTGATAGAAGTGTCAGAACAAAAACAAACATTGACATGGAAAACTGACTTAACATGCTGCTGACTAAACCAGTAGATAATCTCTATCCTCCCTTTCATTTTTTGTACATGTGCATAAATCCCACTGTAGACAATATACACCCCACCATGTTGCTTTCACCTGTCCTGTCATTTCAGATCATCAGTGCAGAAGATGAGAGGGGATGACAGGTAGAGCAGCCGAATCAGATTATTAAACGGTGGCACTCTGTACTTGATTGATCTCGATCAGTTTACCTTCCCCAAATTCTAGGGAACCTTGTCCTTGTGCTTCGCCATTTTTCAGGGCCCAAGCACGCCTGTCCGTGCTTTCGATGGCCCTTACAGGTCATCCCTATCCGACTTCTGACACAACTGTGGTGTTAATCTATAATTATGATACCCACTAATTCTCGAAGAATAGCACTTATAAATGCCTCAATGTACAGCTTCGAAGTCAAGTTAAAAATGTCATGTTGTTGACCTCATGTCATGGACTGTCAGTACCATACATTGCTTCAACTATGAATTTAAGTGTCCAACCCCATCCCTCAGTTTAGGCCTATATAGACAACCAAGTGGTGGGAAAACGTTTAGTTGTTTTTCGAATTAAGGAGGGGAACTTTAACCATTGGGGAAAACATGTTATTAGGCAAACATGTCATTCCTCAATCATGCCACACGGGGGGGACTTTTACACCACTGTTGAGCAGCACTGACAACAGAATGCAATATGATATTAGGCAGTGGATGGAGGCAAAGATTTGCTTCTGTATTGATGGAGGTGTGTAGATCCAACCTGATGTGTTTTTGCTCACAAAAAAAGTTAGAGGTTTTTCTTAACAATTTCAGATCAAAATGCACTATATCACAACACCAGTACATATGATTTTACTTGAATAAGAGAGGTTGCAGTAGATTGAACAGATGTTGCTAAATTTGGGGGCAAAATAGATTGAAGGTCGATGTGGTGAGAAAGGCGAAGAATGAAGATTAAAGAAAGAGGAGGGGAAAGGGGTGGAGAGCGCTAAATCGACAAGGGCAGATAAAGGAGAGAGTGGCACGCTCACGAAGGTACACATCTACAGAATCACCACTAGGAGCCACTTCCGCCCACACGAAAGATGGCGGCTCCCTTGATGGAGAAATTGTCGGAATCTTTAGGTTCCCCAGAACCTGCCGTTCGACTGATTCTGTCCGTTTTAGTCGGTGAGTTCAATTTAGTCATCTCTGACCGCGTTCAGTAGACGCTCTGACATAACCATGTGTCAATGTAATATTGATGTACACCTTTAAAACAGTGTTGCTACACACTCCGCTAAGCCAGGTAACGTTAATGATGTCTCTTGCTCGGCTGCAGTGACCAGCTAGACTAACGTTAGCTAGCTAGCGTGTCGACCCGCTGGCAAGCCGAACGATAATACAGTAGCTAAATACACTTAGCTAGCATTGTTTTGACAAGCTGACATGATAGACGGGCTGCAAGGTTGAGTGGGCACAAGACTTCGCAGAACACATTCTTTCTTCTCTGCTCTGCTGACTGTCAGAAAAACATATTATTTCATGTTTTAGCTAACGTTAGCTAGTTAGCGATTATGGCAGACGAGGTTACTACAAGCGGTTGTAACATATAGTACTGACGGGTTTACTTTACATGGTCGGTGTATCCCAGGTAGCTGGGTGTCTTGTCATCTCTGAACTTTGCTCTGACACATGAACATTTTTTTCTTCTGAAGTCACATTCTGGGAGTGACTAACACATATTACATTATAACAGTTCAGTATATTGTCTTAAATCAATTGCTGTTGCTTTACAGCTTCTGATACCCTGATATTGTTTATTCTTGCTGTAGCCTATAATTTTGGATCTCTTGCCTTTGGCCCATGTTGTATCACAGTAGGCCCCATGTTTACAATATTGTAAATGTTTAGAATGTATATAAACTACAGTACTGCCATTACCAGTCATCATTGTGATTGTGACACATTGAAGGTATCAGATTGCAAGTCCTCCCCACCTCTATACTTGATGGAAGTAAATTAAATGTGATTACCAGCGGTTCATTCTGGTGCCAATGTCTACCCTTGTCAGTTACACACCAGAAAACTGTGAGTGTGGGGGTGTGTGCACAGGGGTTCTATAATGCACTAACCTAAACAACATGCACCAAAAGCACATATGACAGCAAAACTACAGGCTCTTATTTAATAAACTGCTGTCATTGGCAGCTGTTTACCCAATTTCTTCACAACCAAATAGCATGTGATTTATGTGTAATGCTCAGATAATGACATTCCAGTGGAGTGACTTTTTGTATTCAAACATGAAAAGTCACACTGCTTTAGGCATAACAAGCTCTCACTTAATTTGTAGTGTCCAAGCAACCAAAACATACTTTTTTTTTTTAGCAGTGGTGGCAAAGGTCACAGAGAAACCTTTAACATTTTTGTAGAATGACTGTGAGAAGGTAGTTCTGGTGACTTGTTAAAAGGACATTCTACTCCGATGTAAATGGAATAAATATAATTTGCCCCTCCAGAAATGAGGCCAAAACACATTGGTCCATATTATCATGATCTGGCTGTAGCCCAACTGATGCAGCATAGTGGCTAGTAAATGGGCTGAAGAATGGGGTTGCCCATCTGCATTTACCCCATTGGGTTAAGAATTAGCTACATAGCAAACTCTAAACATCTTGTTGCTAGTTAGCATCATATTGATGACTTGAATGTCCCAAAAATACATTGTAATTGAACACTGTATTTTACTGTAAATTCCAAATAAACTTTTGTTTAGCAGTAGTACATTACAGTAAACTTTACAGTAATGTACTGTTAAACCAGTTTATTTTGAATTTACAGTAACATACAGGTTGCCTGTAAGTTACCGTAAAAGCAACAGGATATTTTTTAAGTGTAGGCCTACCTGTTATACCTTGACCCATGTTACATTAGGCCCTTATCTCCTCAATGCCTTTATCTCCTAAGGCGCTAAACACACCTAAACCATTCTGCTCATACTCCAGTTTGAAAATGGTACAGTTCACACATTTTTAGGATTTGAGAAATAATCAATGTAGTAGTAATGGAAAGCTGGGATCCTCCTCTTTTTAACAGTGGCCATTAACCCCTTTCAAATGTATTTTGTGACTGTGCAATGGCTGGGCATATGCATACAATGCATGTTTTTCTCCCTGTGGTACACACAATTTGAAAGTGCCTCGAGAGGAATATTATTTTCTTGCATAGAATGTGACAAGCCAATCGCAGTGCTAACTGTGCCACTAGAGATCCTGGTTCGAATCCAGGCTCTGTCGCAGCCGGCCGCGACCGGGAGACTCATGGGCGGCGCACAATTGGCGCAGCGTCGTCCAGGGTAGGGGAGGGAATGGCCGGCAGGGATGTAGCTCAGTTGATAGAGCATGTCGTTTGCAATGCCAGGGTTGTGGGTTTGATTCCCACGGGGGGCCAGTATAAAGAAATGTGTATTCACTAACTGTAAGTCGCTCTGGATAAGAGCGTCTGCTAAATGACTAAAATGTAAACTATTCTACTATGGGTTTGTCTGATTTTGGTGTTTGTTAGGCTACTCATGCTGTTGGCTGAGGAAAAGTAAATGTGGACAGCATCTTCAAAGTGCGTCTCGGCAGAAGTATTTTTCCATGTGCCACATTTTTTGGGGTGTGTGGGCAACAATTTTATAGCAGTTGCTCAGCCTGTGCGAGCAGTCAGAAAAGTGTTTGCACAGATGCGTTGACGACATGGGGCGGGAGACACGGGGTACAATACCAGTATTCCGATTTGATTTTCATTAGATCTTGTTGTAGTCAAAATTCATACAACCTAAGGTACACAACCTCAGCCCGGGCAGGCCCCAGACCAATTTAATCCGTGGGTGTTCACTGATAAACGTCTCTGTTTTATCTTGAGGTTGTATCACTGAACTGCAAAGTCATCATTTTGCTGCCAGCACCAAGGCCTCTTGTCTAGAATGATTCACTTGTGTTGATTTACATGATAACTCTCTCTCCTCCTTTCTCTCTTTCTGTCGTTCCTTCAGGGTACCCCTGTGCCCTGCTGTACAGGCGATTCTTCTTCCACCAGCCACCCACTGTCATTCACCTATACCACGCCATCTCCGGACTGTCTCTGGCGGCTTTCAACTTTGGTGAGACGCAAAGGGACAGACGGACGGAGGGAGGGAGGGGAGGGAGGGAGGCAAAGAGAGAAGGAGAGAGGCAGAGAGAAAGGAGACGGGGAAGTGGTGTGGGGGAGGGAGAGAGGAAACTACTGAATTAATGGAGGAAGTTGGTAGGTATTTCAGCTCATGCCTATACATTTGTAATAAGTTAAAAGGATTGAGAAGTTTGCTATGACCAGGAGCCTATTTTTGAGCAGTGCTACATGAAATAGCTAAATGGTGTCATCAATGGCTTATAACAATATTGGAACATCACAACTTCAGGTGAAGGAGAGGTGAGAGAGCAGGTGGGTTGTTGACCCTGTAGAAAGCAAGTGGCTGGGGAATGAGGAGTGGGGGTGTTTGGGTAAAATGGCTCATTTATGAAAACAGTGTTTACCTCACCATTACTTTGGTGCGGTGGGAGTAGGGTGTCAAAATTCCGGAAACTTTCAATACATTTTCCAGGAATCCTGGTTGGAGGATTCCGGATTTGCTGCTTATTCCTTCCTGATTCTGGCTACTCTCCAACCAGGATTTTGGGTAAAACCAGGGAATGTATTGAAAGTTTTGCAACCCTATGTGGGAGCATCCCTCCTCCCTAGCTCTGTTGCCCCTCTGCCCCAAATAAATGTGCCCTCCTATTTGTTTCAAAGGAAATATTTGGGTGTTTGTAGCCTTGATTATTGCTTCCATGCCGTGCGAAGATAAACCCCTAGTGTGTAACGCTGCATGAAGGAAACAGGGCAGTATCTTACGGGTGGGATTTGTCTAGCTCAGGGATGTCAAACTCGTTTCGACCCGCAGGCTTTATTCAGTCTTAACCAAGGTCCGGAGGGCTGCACACAAAATTGGTTACATTTCCTCACCGTCAAAATTACCAAAATACAGTCCTCTATCCATTGTTTTTGGAATTTTTGATGCTCCCTGACTTTCTAGCTTTTGTTTCACTGATTGTTAGAAAGCTGGACAAAGTGACGAGACTATAATCATAGGTCCATTATAATTTCTACACAGTTTCGATTTGGTTGAGGTCATTTCCCCCGAAAAAAAAAAAATAATAAGAAGAAAAGTATTTTGCTCAAAACACCGGCGAGTCGGCTGTATGTTTGACACCCCTGGACAAACTCAAGGTCTATCATTCAGTTTGTATAGCTAGCCTAACCAGTAACCACCAAGTCATGAGTAATTGTGAAGAAGTAAAGAGAGTTTGACAGACTGAGGGAGGGAGACTAGAGAGAGATGGGTGGAGGTTTGAGGTTGAGGTTTACATAGTAGAGGATTAATAACACAACCTTTTTTCCCCTTGTTCTCTGCTGCACTTGGATTTTACAGCAGGTCTGTTGCACTTTCTCTGTCTTTGTGGAATCTATCATTTTTCTTCACATGATAACCTGTGCTGACATGCTCATCTTCAATTTGCCAGAATGCACTCTTTCTTCCTCCGTTTCTCTCTCTCTGTCCCTTTCCCTTCCTCCCTCTGTCCCTCTATCATTCTATCTTTCTTTCTCTTTCAGGCACCCAGCTCTATCACTCTGCATTATGTGTCCTTGTCCAGTTCCTGATGATGAGGCTTATGGGAAGGACAATAACAACCGTCCTGGCCAGCTTTATGTTTCAAATGGTGAGATTTCTCTCTCAATCTTTCTCGCCCTTTATTTTTCTCATTTTCTCTCAATCTCTTCCTGTGTTCTGTTGGGATGCAGGGTCAGGTGATAGAGGCAGCTTCTCTCGCTCTCTCTGCTGTTCATTTTAAGATATTCACTTCCTCTGTCCTTTTTGTCTTTCACTGGAGTACTGAAGCACCGTAGAACACTGCCACTGTATGATGTAACGCTCTCTCTCTCTCCCTCCCTCCTTCTTTTTAAGTGTGATTGTGATAATTGTTTTGTATGTTTTGTTTTGATCAAGTCTGTCTTCTTCTTCTCCCCCCTCTCTCTCTCTCTCTCTCTCTCTCTCTTTCTGTCTTTCTTTCTCCCCTTCTGTCTCTGTAGGTATACCTGCTGTCAGGCTACTACTACACAGCTACAGAAGAATACGATATCAAATGGACCATGCCCCAATGTGTCCTTGCACTCAAACTTATTGGTATGTTCACCTCATCACTAACACCCTTTCGCCGCTGCTCTGTACACCCCCCCCCCCCCCCCCCCCCCCCCCACACACACACACACACATCTTTTACACCCCCACTTTGTTTCCCACTTTTATTTTGTGTAACACCTGTTGCTGAATGATTATTTGTCCTATATTATTTTATTTTATTAGTGACAACTTGTGTTGTATTAGTTGTTCATTAGCATCGGAGATAACATGGATCATATTTTGCTTAGTATTCAAAAAATCCTACTAAAATCCATCATGGTTTTACATGGGGTGCAGCTGAGGAACATCTACAGTCAAAGTATTCATTCCAATGATAATGGCAATCCTAGGAGCTTTCATAACATAGTGACTGATGCCAATTGCATTCTCTTTGATTTCAGGTTTGTCATTTGATTACTATGACGGTGGCCAGGAACCAGTGAGTTGATTGATCTCTCTCTATTGCCATTTGATTATTGGTCAATTCTGTGTTGATTTTTTTCTTCTCTCTGTTCTATTTGTTATTTTGCTCTATCAGTGTACTTGTCTGTTTGTGCTTCAACCTCTTCCAAGTTCTCCTCCGTGTGTGTGTGTGTGTGTGTGTGTGTGTGTGTGTGTGTGTGTGTGAGTGAGTGCATGCTGGAGCGAGTGAGTCAGTTTGGATGCTTGAGTGAGAGACTTTGTCCACACACCAGTCAGCGATGAGTTGAGGTAGCGTGTGTGTGGGTGTGTTTGCATTGAGGAAGTTATCCGTTTTACAAACAGGCAAATGTCTAGTGGTCATCATTCATTACAATGTTACTCTGTACAGTTGCTGCTCCCCATTTCTGATTGGTTATGTAGGGTGCCTACTAAATGGCCCAACCTTTGACCACAGCCTATAGGGCTCTGGTCGAAAGTAGAGCACTATGTAGGGAATAGGGTGTGATTTGGGACGCAGCCCATAGTCTGTGGTTACTGTGGTTACTGATACTCTGTATCTTGTTTTGTCTAGTCAAAAAGGCCCACAAAAGGTGGGCATGCTGTCCTGTTGTATGTCTGCTACGATATCATCACCATCTGTCTCTGTCGTTTGCTTGCACAATGTCGTTTCTGTATTTTTTTCAGTTGACCATTCTGTCGATACCCTATCTATCTGTGTCGGAGAATACCTTGGGTTGTTGTTGTTGCTGACTATTGACTGTTGTTGGACTATTGTCTTCTGTAGTATTTCGGAAACATGCCACGGGTTTGCACTTGGAAACCCAGCAGTTTTATGCCCCCTAGTTAAATGCCGGTTAAGTAGTCCTTTTTGGTTAAATTGAGTTTGCGATCAAACCGCGGGTGGCTTTCGATAAGAATCCTGGGTAACTGGATATGCAGCAAGCTTATTCCTTCTCAGACGGTGACTGTGTGCACTGTTAAAAATGCTTCTACTCTCTTTCAATTTTCCTTTCTTTCCACTCTTTGCTTTCCCTTTCTCTGTTTTCTCTTTTACCCAACTTTGCCCCTTTTACCCAAAATCCTCTTCCTACCACCCTCCCATCTTACCTCCCCCTTCTTTCTCCCTCTCCCCGGCTCCAACCACTATTCTCCCCTCCACCTCACTCTCCCCCCTCTCTCCCCCTCCACCCCACCAGTCCAAGTTGAATGAGGAGCAGAAGAGGTCCGCCCTGGCCAATGTTCCCTCTCTGCTGGAGGTTATCGGCTTCTCCTACTTCTACGGAGGCTTTCTGGTGGGACCTCAGTTCACACTGCGCAGCTACCAGAGGCTAGTCAAAGGGGAGCTCACCGACTGCCCCGGACAGCCACCTAACAGGTAGAGAGGGAGGGGCGGGGGGGGAGACAGGGATGGAGGCAGAGAGAGGAAGGGGATGGATACATGGGTTTACTTAACAATCTCTTTCTTTCTCTCAGTGTTATACCCGCTATGAAGCGGTTCTCCCTCGGCCTCCTCTGCCTGGTGATCTACGCAATATTCAGTCCCCACTACCCAGACAGCTATTACCTAACAGATGAGTACGACGTAAGAAAGCCTTGCTTTTGCACCAGCATTCCTGACTCTTTTTAACATCACTGATTTCCATACGTTGTTCTGTTTGACAAATGTAACCGTCAAATGCAAACGTGTCTCTTCAGGCTCAGCCGTTCTGGTATCGCTGTGTGTTCATCCTCCTCTGGGCCAAAGTCATCCTGTATAAATACGTCAGCTGCTGGGTCATAGCGGTGAGTAGTAGCACTATGTAGCAGCGCTTGGTATGTAAAACGTCTCATTTCCAGGCTGAATAACAACACCTTTTACAGACACAACTGTCTCCACATACCTGTCATTCACACACACAGATTAGTTCCACTGGGACACACCTACGTCAGATCAGGTGAGAAGAAACTGGTCTCGGTGCCCAGTATGTCAGCGGTAGGCTATATTTAGGTTTTTTAAGGAAGAAGTTATTTAAGTGTTTGTAAAAGGAATGTTTGTGTTTTGTGACTCAGGAGGGCGTGTGTATACTCTCTGGGCTCGGCTATAATGGGCTGGGTCAGAACGGCGAGCACCAATGGGACGCCTGCGCAAATATGAAGGTGTGGACGTTTGAGACCACACCCCTTTTCACAGGCACCATCGCCTCCTTCAACATAAACACCAACGCCTGGGTGGCCAGGTTAGTGCCTGACTAAAACTCAAACTATTTATGGCCAGGTTAGTGCTTTCTGGGATCCTTGGGGCATCCCTACCTTTACCTTAACCATTTAAAATTCCACCTTAATTTGGGTAAGGGCGTCCCAGGGATCTTGGATAGCAAGGACCTTAGCGCCTGATTTAAAACTATGTATGGCCAGGTTAGTGCCTGACTAAAATTAAACAATGTACGGCCAGGTTAGTGCCTGACTAAAATTAAACAATGTATGGCCAGGTTAGTGCCTGGCCATTTTTAGTGCCTGGCCAAAAAAGTGCTTACGGTCTTTTGCAAAATAGATGTTATCTTACTGAGACTAAGCTGTATATATATAAAGGTTTAATTGCAAAAAATGATACTGGTATAACTAACAATATGTGGTTGTTTGTAACACTCCTCCAGACACGTGTTTAAGCGGTTGAAGTTCCTGGGCAATAAGCTCCTGTCTCAGGTGACCGCGCTTGCATTCCTGGCCATCTGGCATGGTACGCACTCTGGATACCTCCTCTGCTTCTCCATGGAGTTCATCATCGTCAATGTGGAGAGACAGGTACGAGTAAATAATAGAATGATAATAAAGCACTACTTGAATACTGAACATTCTGCTTTTACTTCCTGCTTTACTCCTATGGGTACACTCAATATGGCTGCTTGTCCACCTATCACAGAACAGTGACTTGATTGGGGAATGGCTGTTCCGGTAATTATATTTCTATGGAAACAAGCCCCAGAGACAGAGAGCGAATCCTGAGGAGACAGCAAAATGCCTCCTCACTGATTTTGGATGCTCTCAAAGTTGTACGCGGCAATGTCTTGACCGCGGTGGGAATGTACCGTATTTATTTTTTATTTAACCTTTATTTAAGCAGGGAAGGTTAAGAAACCTCTTTTGCGAGGGCGACCTGACCCTCATTGGTCAAAACATAGTTGCATCAAACATTGGGAGCATATAAACAGTGTGGATGGCTTTTCATCTTTCTCTTTGTGATGTTTTTCATACCCTGGACCTGTGAATTGTAAATCTACTAAAAAGGAGACAACCTCTCAGTGCTAATCTATCCTCAAGCGGGTCTATTGAAGGATTCTCAATGTCTCTGCCCTGTATGCGTTCCTGGATTACAGTGTGTCCATAACTATATCTCTATACTGTATGTGTATCCCTATTTGTCTCAGGCCCAAGCGCTGGTGAGGGACAGTCCCCTGCTGACCCGCCTGGCCAACAGCCCCCTCTACCCCCTCATCTACCTGGTCCAGCAGTTCATCCACTGGCTCTTTATGGGCTATCCTTTGGTGCCCTTCTGTCTCTTCACCTATGACAAGTGGCTCAGGGTAATAAACAGCTTAGAACACATAATAAGCCTTCGGAATGTTGTCGTAAGCGTATCACATCACGTTATAAACACTCAGCCTCTTCATTTACTTTACTTGAAGTGGCGAAAGGTAGCTGGCAGTTCGTAATGCCACAAACATGTTAGAACTCAGCTCATAGATTATTGTGTGATAAGTGCAGTTGTCTGGCATATGTTTAAACTCTTGACTTGGGTTGGGGGAATGGATGTCTGGATGAGGATTTTAATTTGCTGGGTTTGTCGTCTTTCTGTTTTCCAGGTGTATTCATCCATTTATTTCTGCGGCCACATATTCTTCTTCACATTGTATCTAGGCATCCCATATCTCCGCAAGGTGCTGGTACCGAGAAAAGAACGGAGCGAGAAAAAGGAGGACTAGAACTACGTTAGGTAAATGCAAGCCTCTGTATAGTTCTCCCAGACTTTTCTGTGTTTACAGGAAGGCTGTGGCGATTATGGAATTTTGGATAATGATTAAAGAGAGTTCACCCAAATTACAAAATGACATATTGGTTTCCTTACTCTGTAAGCTGTCTATGGATAAGGTATGACAGAAATCATGTTTTGGTTTTGTTTATCTGGTCGCTGTTTCAAATGCTAACGTTTTAGCATTTGTGGCACAAATTCAATGCAAGTCAACTTTATTAGCATCTTTTGCGCTTAATGTCCAAATCAACATAAAGTTTTTAAAAAATAATGTAAGTTACTTATAGATGAAAAGCATTTGAAACAGTGGCCAGGTAAATAAAACCAAAGCATGGATTGCTGTCAGACCTTGTCCGTAGACAGCTTACTGGGTAAGGAAACCAATATGTCATTTTTTGTAATTTGGGTGAACTAGGCCTAAAAAAATGTCATAATTGTCAGTTTTACTGAGAGAGAAAAATTGAGCTTGTAATGTATCATAATGCGTCTTTGAAAATGAGTTACGACATACCTAATGTATACAACACCGCTTTGGTGACACCTACGTCTCAGAAATGTATGATTTTGACCACTTGGAACTTTAGGAAATGAAGCTTCCCTTCCCAACAAGCTGTACTGCCCGTAAAATGATTGCTGCCCTCGTTGAGAAATTACCAACTTTACCCTCTTCGTGTAAAAATGAAACAATGCTATTGGGTAAACTATATCTACTTGAAAATGAAGTTTAAAGACCTAAAAGAAATGTATTAAAACAATTATTATTCGTAATTGTCGATTTATACGATTAATTTCCCAGCTGTAGTTTAGACGTAAAATCCTGTAAACACATTCCCTATGTTTCAGTTATTCATTAGTCTCCATATTGGCAAATGGTAGTTTCCAGATAATTAGTTAAACTTAAAGGCATAGTTCACTCCAAAATTGACTTTTGCCTGATGTTTTCATACCTCCATAAATGGTATGAATTCAAAATATGCAGATCTCAAATGAATGGGAAACATTCCGATCCAAAACAAATGGTGCCAATTTTTCCCATTAGTTTGAGATTTAGGCTTACAAATTTCTCCTAATGCATATAGAGGGATCTTCACAACATATTTATGGATAGACCGAAACAGAGGTAGAAATGTCGTCGTAGCTTACGTTACTTGTGGATATCTGATAAGGGCATAATATTTATGATGATGGATTTCTATTGTACTTTTCCACCAAATGCTCAAAGTGCTTTTTGTACGGGGGGAAGGTCACCTCAACTAATCTCTCTCGCGCCTCTCCCTCTCTCAGGTCTCTGGCTGAATCGCCACCCAGGATGTGACTGAAGGGAACTGTGACTTTTAACTAGGAGCAGATCAGAAAATATTTTACAGCCTTTAATATTATGTTCGTGTACACATTTTTCTTTCTATTTATTTTAATGTTTTGGACGGGACGCACGTTTTTTGGGACCAGGTAGATGAGGGTACAGGAAATAACCATTGTGCCACAATTGTGAGCCAATCGGGTGTTTTCTTGAATTTAGAAAACTTGAGAGACTGAAGTCTTTTATACACAGAATATTGCACTCGCCACTCATGGGCTCTGGGTCCGTAGGCGGCTCTGTTTTATGATCTCTCTTCCTGTTTCAACCCTCCCCTCAAGTCAAAATACACTGAGTATACAAAACATCCTAATATTGAGTTGCCCCCCCCCCCCCCCCCCACACCTTTACCCTCAGAACAGACTCAATTTGTCGGACAATTTGTGGACTCTACAAGGTGTCGAAAGCGTTCCACAGGGATGCTGGCCCATGTTGACTCCAACGCTTCCCACAGTTGTGTCAAGTTGGCTGGATGCTTGATACACACGGGAAACTGTTGAGCGTGAAAAACCCAGCAGCGTTGCAGTTCTTGACACAAACTGGTGTGTCAAGCAGTGACTACTACCATACCCCGTTCAAAGGCACTTCAATCTTTTGTCTTGCCCGTTCACCCTCTGAATGGCACACATACACAATCCATGTCTCAAGGCTTAAAAATCATTCTTTATCCTGTCTCCTCCCCTTCATCTACACTGATTTGAAGTAGATTTAACAAGTGACATCAATAAGGGATCATAGCTTTCACCTGATTCACCTGGTCAGTCTATGTCATGGAAAGAGCAGGTGTTTTTAATGTTTAGTATACTCAGTGTAGAGAGAACCTGCACAGATATGGCTATGGTTCAGGCACAACAGAAATGTATTTGGCACTTTCAGATTTAATGTAAACATGCATTTTGTTGAGAGAACAAAAAACCAAGGATTGCTGCTCTGACGGGAATTATATATTTAGTTTTCATTGATCCGTTGGCCAACACTCACAAGAAGCACTGTAGAACACACTGTACACACTAACACGTGACTCAAAAATGGCCTTGTATTATCAGCGAATGTTTTTACATTTATTCTGGTTTCAATTCAGATTTCGTTTCTGTTATTTTGTGATGAGACTGGATTTTATAGCTATTTTAGGAGGGTTTTACGGTAGACCATTTTGTAGCTTTGGATAAGATTCCATGAAGAGATTTCAATGCTCTCCTCTTCCCCATCCCTCTCTCCTCATGACCTTTTCCTCTCCTCCCTTTGTCTGCCATTCTACATCCTCCTCTCACTCTATCTCCACCCCACACCCTTCTGACTGTCTCTGAACAAACTGGAAAACAAACTCGCAACTAAAACAACAGGTAACCAACACTTTTACATTGAGTGACATCACCATACCAATGTCAGCAGCATCACCAGTGGTCTCCAGAGAGATCTAGCACCTTCCTCTATCTTTCTTAGGACTTGGTAGAACTTCTCCCTAACCACTGACGCAAGGTCAGATCTAGTATGTTTGACCTGTCAGATAATCTGTTCCTAGATCTGTGTTAAGGGGCAACTTCTACCACTATCCTTTTCCAATGCAGACACACATTGGGAGAGCAGTGACTCACTGTAGCAACAACCCAGATTTTAATAATAATATTTATACTTGTGGTAATAATTAATTGATGTGAATTAATTGTTATTCCAGAGACTACTTTTTTTGCCTTATTGCTACCAAATGTACAAAGGAAAAGAGAAATGGAAAAAAAATAATTTTAAATAAACTTTTTGTAATGTTCATTAAAATGCTGGATTTTAAAAACCAAGGAGGTTGTTTGTGTTTGTGTTTGTGTGTGTGTGTGTGTGTGTGTGTGTGTGTGTGTGTGTGTGTGTGTGTGTGTGTGTGTGTACACGCTGTCTGGTAGAAGGGGTGATATGACGTAATTTTGCAGTCAGGGCGGGGAAAGGTAGTGGCTGTTAAGAGAGCGTGCCCCCCAGCTGTCAGTCACTACTTGTAGACAAAAATAGAAATTATGCTGTGCCGAAATGAGTAATATCATGCGTTGGGCCGGACACCCTCATTGTGGATTCAATAAACAGAGAGAACAGTGCAATTTGGCAGGGAGCTAGAATTGGAGCTGAGAGAGAGCGAGGACGCAGTGTGGGCGGGTTAAGAAACACGGAGAGGGAGGGGACGAAAGCGTTATATTCCCATCGTTTTTCCCACTTCATACGACGCCTGCCGAAAACAAGGACATCGGTATTGAGATACTATCAGTTCGTATCACAGTCTTACATCAAACTGAGACGTGCACATTTGAGCATCTTCAAGAGATCTGCGTAAGAAATCCCGTTTCCTGAGCTTTTGATATTTTGCGTCGGAGGAGGATAGCGGAGCTGCAGAGGCGCGGATGCTACGAGGGTAGCGTTGGGTACCAAAACACCTCACACTCACCACGGTAATGTGAAGTCGACAGCGTCTTTCTTCTTTTTTTGGTTGTAACCAGCATCTATGTCTGCGACAATATTTTTTAAGGGTCCAAATATAGATCTGCAGGCCGTATGGTGCCAATTGATGCACCTATCCATCAATATGGGGTATAAAATCGATTAGTAATTGTCGCATTTACGCATGTCTGCATCACCTCTGTGTAGCCTTGAACAATCTGTGCTAACTATTAATTTTGAGCAGAATATATATTGTACGCCCCTCTACACAGTCTGGTTCAAGTTTTTAGTTTTGATTTAATATAAAGGGCCTAGATAGGCATGGCATTGAATGGTAGAATATAGGTATCGTGATGCCAATAACGCCTCAATATCCCATGGAATCATTTTGAATACTGTGTCAACCAACTGGCACGGACACCAAAGCCTAAACACACCCACACAGGCAATGAGAAGGTGTGTGCTTAGGCAGCATATTGGCCTGGATAGGCCATAACATCACTGTTACATTTACCATCTCAAAATGAATGCAGCATTACTAGACACTACTAGGCTACACTAATACATTCCAGCTTTTAATTAATTATGCATGTCAGTTTGTTTTGATTCAGTCTAATGCTCCATTCTATTCTACCATTTAATGTGCCAATCCACTTCACTCTACCACGACCAGGTGCCTGGGCCTGCATATGTAAAGCACCATAAAGGTTGCCTAATATTAGCCCAGTCACTGTCTTTTTACTGTGCTTTTGTTATTATGCATTATTTAACTGTATTCTGTATGTGAAAGTATAGCGCCGGAAGATTCCGTTGGATGTAGGCCTAATGTATTAGGATTTTTACTGATGTGTATTTGTCTGTCTGCCCTGTCCTGTCTAGTCTATGCTCTCTACACCTCAGTCTATCTTCCAGTGCTGATCGGTTTAATGCACACGCGTCAAACTCATTCTGCGGGGGGCCGAGTGTCTGCAGGTTTTCACTCCTCCCTTGTACTTAATTGATGAATTAAGGTCACTGGTTAGTTAGGAACTCCCCTCACCTGGTTGTATACGTCTTAATTGGACACAAATTGAAAGGAGGAACCAAAAACCAGCGTACTCGTCCCTCCGTGGAATGAGTTTGACAGCCCTGGTTTAATGCATGTACTGTATTCCTCTTCCTCTTCTCTCCCTGTCCTCCCGTCCCTTCAACCTTTCCCTTCATCCCTCAGATGGACAGAATGAGTTTTCTCTCCTTCCTCCTCCTTTGCTTGACTTCGGTTGCTAATGGCAACAAAGGTCAGTTTCCTTTCCTTTTGACTGTTAATTGTGAGCGCTGCTGAAAGAATGTTTTTTTTCTATTGCCATGGGAGCACACATAACTGTAGTCTCGCTCATGGCCAGGGCCCTTTTGTCCCTGTCTCCTGAACTCTAGTAGAGGGAATTCAATCATATATCCACTCACTGTGCTCAAAGCCATGATATATTACATTATATATCTGTAATGTATGATTACATACACGTCATCATTATAGAGTGTTGTCCTTCATTTAGCCAATATGTAGGTTAATATGTATTTTGCTCAATTGTGATGATGTTGCTGTATGTGTATGTGATTCTGTGTGTAATCGATAGCATGACTTTCCAAGGAGGATCAATCTTCATCTCTTCATCTCATTTATCACCGTGGATAGCCATGACTCTTGATTTACCAACATTGTTCCAATGATTGTCATGCTGGAGACTTGAAGTGAAACTGAAATGGACAGAGTGGGGAGAGAACGTCAGAGAGGGCGAGAGAGGAGAGGAGGAAGGGAGTGACGCCGAAAGAGACAGAAGTGGAAAGGGGAGAAGGGGAGCAGCAGTGACGGGGGAGCAAAAGGAGGGAAGCGGGTCCAAGAGATACAGAGACAAAGTGTGTGTGACAGAGAAACAGACAGATAGTTAGGAAAGGTGAGGTGGGGATAGGAAGAGGGAGAGATGGTGCGTTAAATCAAGTGACGGAGAGAAACAGAGTGAGAGCGATAAGGGCGTGTGAGAGAAGGGCAGGGAACGAGGGGATGTTGTGTGGAGAGATACAGTGACAGAGAGAGGATGAGTGCCAGAGACTGAGAGAGAGGGATGGAAAACGATGTCTCTCAATCTGTAATCCCGGCTGTAATCCACGGCCCTGATGTTCAGATTAATGCTATATTGCAGAGAGATGGAAAGAGGGAAGGAGGGATGGGGGAGAGGGGGGGGGGGGCAGACAGGCAGGGAGAGAGGGTTAGAGATGAATGACAAAAGGAGGGACAGAGCAGAAGCTTGAGGACAAGCAGTGTTTGTATCAGATTAACCATTGAGGATGGCGAATACTAGCCTGGGCATGACTCACCAGCCTGGTCACACAAACAAAGGGGTGTACTACAAAGCAAGATCAAGGAGTTAGCCAGCTAACTTGCCTGAATATTCTGAAAAAAACATTTTAGTTTTTAGAAAGCTAAGCTTGAAATGGGCATGGTCTAATTGACTCAACAACCAAACACACATCCCACTGGGTAAAAACTGGATGAATCAATGTTGTTTCCACGTCATTTCAACAACAAAAAATCAATGTGATGACGTTAAATCAATGTGGAAAACTGGTTGGATTAGGAAAAAAGTCCTAAATCCAATGACATGGTGAAATGTTTGGTTTATTACACGTTGAATTCACGTTAGTTGACAACTCAACCATATGTAAATCACAATTAGATGTTGAGCTGATGTCTGTGCCCAGTGGGATATCTACAGTTCAATCGGAAAGTATTCAGACCCCTACATTTTGTTACGTTACGGCCTTATTCATTTTTGTATTATTATCCCTCATCAATCTACACACAATACCCCATAATGACAAAGCGAAAACAGGTTTTTAGACATTTTAGCAAATGTGTTAAAAATAAAAAACATATCTTATTTACATAAGTATTCAGACCCTTTGCTATGAGACTTGAAATTGAGCTCAGGTGCATCCTGTATCCATTGATCCTCCTTGAGATGTTTTTACAACTTGATTGGAGTCCACCTGTGATCAATTAAATTGATTGGACATGATTTTGAAAGGCACACACCTGTCTACAGTGAGGGAAAAAAGTATTTGATCCCCTGCTGATTTTGTACGTTTGCCCACTGACAAAGAAATGATCAGTCTATAATTTTAATGGTATGTTTATTTGAACAGTGAGAGACAGAATAACAACAAAAAAATCCAGAAAAACACATGTCAAAAATGTTATAAAAATATTTGCATTTTAATGAGGGAAATAAGTATTTGACCCCTCTGCAAAATATGACTTTGTACTTGGTGGCAAATCCCTTGTTGGCAATCACAGAGGTCAGACGTTTCTTGTAGTTGGCCACCAGGTTTGCACACATCTCAGGAGGGATTTTGTCCCACTCCTCTTTGCAGATCTTCTCCAAGTCATTAAGGTTTCGAGGCTAACGTTTGGCAACTCGAACCTTAAGCTCCCTCCACAGATTTTCTATGGGATTAAGGTCTGGAGACTGGCTAGGCCACTCCAGGACCTTAATGTGCTTCTTCTTGAGCCACTCCTTTGTTGCCTTGGCCGTGTGTTTTGGGTCATTGTCATGCTGGAATACCCATCCACAACCCATTTCAATGCCCTGGCTGAGGGAAGGAGGTTCTCACCCAAGATTTGACGGTACATGGCCCCGTCCATCGTCCCTTTGATGCGGTGAAGTTGTCCTGTCCCTTAGCAGAAAAACACCCCCAAAGCATAATGTTTCCACCTCCATGTTTGACGGTGGGGATGGTGTTCTTGGGGTCATAGGCAGCATTCCTCCTCCACCAAACACGGCGAGTTGAGTTGATGACAAAGAGCTCAATTTTGGTCTCATCTGACCACAACACTTTCACCCAGTTCTCCTCTGAATCATTCCGATGTTCATTGGCAAACTTCAGACGGGCCTGTATATGTGCTTTCTTGAGCAGGGGGACCTTGCGGGCGCTGCAGGATTTCAGTCCTTCACGGCGTAGTGTGTTACCAACTGTTTTCTTGGTGACTATGGTCCCAGATGCCTTGAGATCATTGACAATATCCTCCCGTGTAGTTCTGGGCTGATTCCTCACCGTTCTCATGATCATTGCAACTCCACAAGGTGAGATCTTGCATGGAGCCCCAGGCCGAGGGAGATTGACAGTTCTTTAGTTTTTCTTCCATTTGCGAATAATTGCACCATCTGTTGTCACCTTCTCACCAAGCTGCTTGGCGATGGCCTTGTAGCCCATTCCAGCCTTGTGTAGGTCTACAATCTTGTCCCTGACATCCTTGGAGAGCTCTTTGGTCTTGGCCATGGTGGAGAGTTTGGAATCTGATTGATTGATTGCTTCTGTGGACAGGTGTCTTTTATACAGGTAACAAGCTGAGATTAGGAGCACTCCCTTTAAGAGTGTGCTCCTAATCTCAGCTCGTTACCTGTATAAAAGACACCTGGGAGCCAGAAATCTTTCTGATTGAGAGGGGGTCAAATACTTATTTCCCTCATTAAAATGCAAATCAATTTATAACATTTTTACATACGTTTTTCTGGATTTTTTTGTTGTTATTCTGTCTCTCACTGTTCAAATAAACCTACCATTAAAATTATAGACTGATCATTCCTTTGTCAGTGGGCAAACATACAAAATCAGCAGGGGATCAAATACTTTTTTCCCTCACTGTATATAAGGTCCCACAGTTGACAGTGCATGTCAGAGCAAAAAGCAAGCCATGAGGTCGAAGGAATTGTCCGTAGAGCTCCGAGACAGGATTGTGTCGAGGCACAGATCTGGGGAAGGGTACCAAAAAATGTCTGCAGCATTGAAGGTCCCCAAGAACACAGTGGCCTGCATCATTCTTAAATGGAAGACGTTTGGAACCACCAAGACTCTTCCTAGAGCTGGCCAAACTGAGCAATCGGGGGAGAAGGGACTTGGTCAGGAAGGTGACCAAGAACCCGATGTTCGCTCTGACAGAGCTCCAGAGTTCCTCTGTGGAGATGGGATAACCTTCCAGAAGGACAACCATCTCTGCAGCACTCCACCATTCAGGCCTTTATGGTAGAGTGGCCAGACGGAAGCAACTCCTCAGTAAAAGGCACATGACTGCCCGCTTGGAGTTTTCCAAAAGGCACCTAAAGGACTCTTAAGACCATGAGAAACAAGATTCTCTGGTCTGATGAAACCAAGATTGAACTCTTTGGCCTAAATGCCAAGCGTCACATCTGGAGGAAATCTGGCACCATCCCAACGGTGAAGCATGCTGGTGGCAGCATCATGCTGTGGGGATGTTTTTCAGCGGCAGGGACTGGGAGACTAATCAGGATCAAGGGAAAGATGAACGGAGCAAAGTACAGAGAGATCAGGACCTCAGACTGGGGCGAAGGTTCACCTTCCAACAGGACAACGACCCTAAGCACACAGCCAAGACAACGCAGGAGTGGCTTCGGGGACAAGTCTCTGAATGTCCTTGAGTGGCCCAGCCAGAGCCCAGACTTGAACCCGATCGAACATCTCTGGAGAGAGCTGAAAATAGCTGTGCGGCGATGCTCCCCATCCAACCTGACAGAGGTTGAGAGGATCTGCAGAGAAGAATGGGAGAAACGCCACAAATACAGGTGTGCCGTCATACCCAAGAAGACTCGAGGCTGTAATCGCTGCCTATGGTGCTTCAACAAAGTACTGAGTAAACGGTCTGAATACTTATGTAACTTATGTTTTTTCACAAAAATCTAAAAACCTGTTTTTGCTTTGTCATTATGGGGTATTGTGTGTAGGTTGATGAGGAGAAAAAATGATTTCATCCATTTTAGAATATGGCTGTAACGTAACAAAATGTGGCAAAAGTAAAGGGGTCTGAACACTTTCCAAATGCACTGTATGTTTAGCTTTCTTAACGAGCCAGAAAATCAACTGTTATTTCTGGTTGTTTATCAAAGTTAGCTGGCTAACTCATTGGTCCTGCTTTGTAGTATACCCCTCTGGGTAGGAGAACGCCACTTGTCTTTGAGATGATTAGTACTGAAGAACCATTACTTTCCACTCTGTAGTACTCTCATCTCCCATTGATTCAGACCAGACTGGCATTTTAAATGTTATAATTTGGCATAGTGTTTTGATGTTGAAACGGCAGAGTGGTTGCTACACAACATGTCCTGTGGCTCTGTCATCACTGTCTGAGTCTAACGTCATCATCTCAGGGTCTAGTGAGGGAGACATGTCTAACATAAAAAAACCTCAGGCTTTTGTTTTGGTCTTTGATTGTTTGAGTGTAAAATCGTCACCGTTCCAGCTCGTTAGCTCTGCCTTTGATTGATATGGGTGAACATTCTGGAGAGAAATTAATAATGAATTTGCAATTAGAGAGTGGATTCACAGCAAACTTTCCCCGTTTAATTTGGACGAGTGAAGTGCGCCTGTGGCAGGCTGCTTGGTGTTGTTCTGATTGATATGTGCAATATACCTCTCCCTGTGTGATAAGGTGAAATCGGCCTAGGTGTAATTATGTTGCCAACTGATGCAAGGTGTGGAGTGACACTTGACGTGTGTGTTAGGGGGCGAGGGTGGGGGTTGAGTGTGTTTGTGTGTGCGTTTCTGTGTGTCTGTGTGTGTCTTTATTCGTCTGTATGTGTATCTGCGGACACACACACACACAAGTCCTCTCACATAAGGGGGTGTTACAAATAGCCATGTTTTTTCCCCCTTCTAATTGCTCCATTTAACCCAAGCCTCCTTTTGTCTCCTGTGTTGCCGTTCAGCCAATAAACACAAGCCATGGATCGAGACGGAGTACCAGGGTATCGTCATGGAGAACGACAACACCGTTCTTCTCAACCCACCACTGTTCGCCCTGGATAAAGACGCTCCACTGCACTATGCAGGTACAGTACAGGCATGGTTAGAATGATGGGAGTGCAATGGGGGGCACTTGGCAGTCCTCCTATAACAAATCAGGACTCACCCATATAATAAGCATTATAAAATATTAGCATTGAAAGTATGGTAGCAATGTATTTTACAGTACTAATATTACCGGGTGTTTACTAGTTAACACAGAGTATAAACACAAAACATATTGCCATTTGGAACATTTGCTATTGATTACAATGGCCACGGTTAGTTCATTATCTTACTGGCATATTGAAAATCGAGTCCCACCCTGCCCCTACAGTGAGTAAGCATTTTGTAGAGGGGGAAATTGTTAGTAATTGAAAATGTTATGCCACCCTAAAATCAGAATGGACAGAGTAAAATAGTAATTACACAATAATAACCTATGACGCACCATCATTTGTGCCTGAAAGTTCACATTGTTACCACACAATTGAGTAAATTCCAGGTAAATACCAGTGGTACAAGTACTGTAAAATAAAGCGCTACCTAAAGGATTTTGCTGGGCACTCCCAAAAGCATTACAAATATTAACATGGAAAATAATCATATCTGTCCAGTCCTCTATTTTTAGGGCAGCCCCAATAGTCAGTGTGTAATTCTATTCCTGGGTACTGCACTGGTCCTCCACAGCGAAGTGAAATTCAATTATTTGTATTCATTGGGAACATTTAGTGCCCTGTGCTCATAGAAATCATTATGGTACACATTTCCCAACTGGGACAATCAAGTGATTGATTGGATCATACAACATCACATGGGGTTCATTGAAATAGATAACTGAATTTGATTAGGTTTATTTTAGCCATTGAAGACTGTATTTGAGTAAATCCGTAAATGTAAATAATCAAAACGTAAGCCTACTGGAACCTTGAGATTCACAGAGAGCCACTAGAAGTTAAATTGGTACTAAAATGAGTTGGGCCCTCCCTTTCTTCCTCCTTCCCCCCTCTCTCTCCTCCAGGTGAGATCTGTGGCTTCCGGGTGCACAATGGGCCCTCAGGATCCAGTTCGGTCCAGTTTGAGGCGGTGGTTCTGGACCGCTCGACAGGGGAGGGCCTGATCCGTTCTAAAGAGCCCCTTGACTGTGAGAGCCAGCGGGAGCACAGCTTCACCATCCAGGCCTATGACTGTGGAGAGGGCCCCGATGGAGCCAACAGCAAGAAGTCCCACAAGTGAGACACTACATTGCCCAGAAGGTCAAATAGGTTTAATGGATAGGGTTGTTGTCAGAGGTTATACTGGTTAGTGTAGTTTGGAAAATGATTAACCCTTGAGTATTTGTCAATGCTATGCTTGATCAATACATTACTATATTACAATGCAGTTATGTATGTATTGACCTCTCTTCCTTCATCTTTATCACGCTCTTTACTTTTCTCCTATTTCTCTCTCTCTCTCTCTCTCTCTCTCTCTCTCTCTCTCTCTCTCTTTCTCTCTCGCTCTCTCTCTCGCTCTCTCTCTTTCTTTCTCACTCTTTCTCTCTCGCTCACTCTCTCTCTTTCTCTCTCTCTCTCTCTCTCTCTCTCTCTCTCTCTCTCTCTCTCTCTCTCTCAGAGCCACGGTGCATGTACGTGTGAACGACGTAAACGAGTTCTCCCCAGTGTTCGTGGAGCGTCGCTACGAGGCCTCCGTCCCAGAAGGCCGTCTGTTTGACCGCATCGTGCGCGTGGAGGCCCTCGATGCAGACTGCTCTCCGCAGTACAGCCAGATCTGCTTCTACGACATCATCACCCCCAATGTTCCCTTTGTCATCGATAACGATGGTGAGAACTACAGCTACCACAATAGAGCTGGGCTTTACAGTAGTTTTGGCTACTTTACCAGAGCCATATATTTAGAATATGTTTATCTAAATATATGGCTCTGGTCTTTACATTTTGGTTATTTGATTCATATACTATAAAAGTGAATGTAATGTGTGAGTTGACATCTTGTCACCAATGAAAACAACAGTTCGCATGGTGATGACTACCAATCTGTAAAATACTAGTTAATTTCCCTGTTCAATTTTGATTGTCTCCAGCTGGTCTTGTTGCTATGTGCGTTGCTAGAGAATGACCAGTCCCTTAAGTAGTCACTCACTCACTCACTCCTCCACCAGCCTAAGTCATTTCCAAATATCTTGCTCACCCACATTGCAGCTTTTATGCAATAGCATTCCTTTTGTACCACAATGAATAGATTTGAAGCATGTTTTGCTGTAAGAAACGCAGTTTGACTACCGCCTTCACAGGTAGATAGTCCTAGCTTTTAGAAAACATACAGTATGTGTGTGTGGGTAGTAGTTGTGTAAGCAAAGCTACCGCATCAACATTGCTAGGGCAGGTTTCTTTGAACAGAGCCCAGAGGACAATAGGTTCAGGGGGTTAGGCCCTAGTGTAGTGTTTCTGTTGTTCTTGTAGGCACGCTTCCTCTGAGGAGAAGGCTTTGATTTCAGTTTGCAAGACTCCCATTGACGGGCTACTGGTGGGAGATCGATAGCAGGCATTTTGTAATATGACAACAGCAGAGGGGGAGGCAGATTGTCTCAGGAGTCAGGTTTTTACCATGACTTTGCACAATTGGCAGTGACTGGGGAGGAGGTTGTGGGGGATGAGAAGTTCCTTTTAATATATGGGTCAGGCTGCTGGGCCCAGATGAAGCACAGATACTTTTTGTTTCAGCCCGGGCGGTTTAAATGCTCTAGTATTGTCATTGTCTCTCTCTCGCTCTCTCTCTCTCTCTCTCTCTCTCCCACTCTACCTCTATATTTCTCTTTCATCCCTCCCTTTCGCACAGTCTTTCTTTCTCCCCTGTCTCTCATTGTCAGGGGCCTGTCGTGCAGGTTCCGTCAACCATATCTTTGTTACATTCTCTCTTTGTCTCTAGATATAAGAAGAAACCATCTTTATTCATACTTATCGTTCTCTCTTCTCTCTCCCTCCCTTGTCGTTGCCTTTTCCGTTTGAATATACTGCAGTGAACAATTTTGGAGTGTCTGCTGTGTGTGCGCGTAGGTGTGGGTGAGAGGGTGTATAAGAGCGCATACTTTTCATGCTGAGCTTGTGAGTGAATGAATGAGTGAGTGAGTGAGTGAGTGACTGAGTTTGTATTGTACTTTACATAACTCTCTCTCCCGCTCTCCTTTCCTCTCCTCCCATCTCCTAGGTAACATTAAGAACACAGAGCCATTGGATTCGAAGCGCCAGCGCGTCCACACCTTCTGGGTGACCGCGTTCGACTGTGGCAAGAACCGCGCTCAGGCCGACGCCCAGGTCGTCGTCACGGTCAAACCGTCCTGCAAACCCGGCTGGATCAGTAATCAATCATCCTCATTATTCACGACTTCTTCATCTGTCTTCTCAGTGGTAGTGTGGAATGGACCTATTCCCTATGTAGTGTACTACTTTTGAACAGAGCCCTATGGGCCCTGGTCAAAAGTAGTGCACTACAGTTTATGGAGAATAGGGTGTAATTTGGGTCACAGGCTGTATCTTTGTTGGAACTGCATTAGTGTCTGAAATGATACTGTAGCATATAGGTTGTATTTTGCAGACTTCAATTGAGAAAATGGTGATAAACAAAGATGATAATGCTACTTGATAACTTAATTGGTGGGAATGGTCAAAGAGACACAATTTACCTTTGCCTTTAGAGCATAATTATCATAACATGAATGACTCAACAACACAGAATTTTTGTACAGTGCATTCGGAAAGTATTCACACCCCTTAACTTTTTCCACATTTTGTTATGTTACACCCTTATTCTAAAATTGATTAAATGTTTTTTTTCCCCTCATCAATCTACACACAATACCCCATAATGACAAAGCAAAAACAGGTTTTTAGACATTTTTGCAAATGTATTACAAATAAAAAACGGAAATATCACATTTACAACAATATTTAGACCCTTTACTCAGTAATTGTTTAAGCACCTTTGGCAGCAATTACAGCCTTGAGTCTTCTTGGTAGTGGCGATTTTAGCATGTAAATCCTGGTGGGGCAAACTCCCCCAAAAAATTTTTTTATGCATGCCAGCAAAGCCACTACACAACACAACACTAAACAATACATTAATTGTACTATAACGGTGACAAACGGTGCCAACAAACTGTAGGGCCAACATAAAGCTGTCCCAACAGCAGAGCTTTCTTTTCAGCACCATGTAGTGAATCAACAAGGTTGAATCATGACGTCAGTGATCTTCAGGTCGGAGCTCTAGAAAGAGGCCCGAGTTCCCGACTTCGAATTCCGAGTTGGATGACCGTTCAAAACGTATTTTCCCAGTCGGAGCTAGTTTCTTTCCGAGTTCCCAGTTGCCTTGAACTCACTGAAGATTTCCCAGTTCCGAGTTTTCAGTGTTACAGGAGGGGGTCGCAGTTCCGGAGCGACCCACTAGGTGTCATCCTCCGACAACCTTAGGCACTTCCTCACTCACAGTCGGGACTAATCATCATCCTATTGGTGTCACCTGTGTATTTATGCCCTCACTTCCCTGTGTTCCCTTGCTCAGTTTTCACTGCTAGTTTCTACTAGTTTCTGTCCAGCAGTACTACTCAGTGTCTGATCGGAGACCTATGTACAGGTACTTGAGAAGTTTTCTCCCTGTTTCGTTATTTGTTTCAGTCTTAGGTAGTATTTCGTATTTTGGCTGTCAGCCGGTTTTTGGAGACTTATTTGCTCCACCTTTCTTTTATCGTGATAAGTCCGTTATTTAGTATTTTGGCTTCGGGACCACCAGTAAAGATCCTTGTTTCACCATCTTTGCCTACTGCCTACTGTATATCCTGCACCGCACCTAGGTCACACCTCACCCCAACCCTTACATTCCAGTTGTTTTGAATGTGGCATAAATCATGCTGGATTGACAGCATGGCCAATGTATTCAACCTTTTCTGGCCCATGGTGTTGCATGTGAATGTTTAACCTTTTAAGCTTGGAAAAGAGACCCTTAAACCCAGACTTGGACCACACACCCACTCCACTGAATAGCAGGTTTGTGATTGCTTTGCAACGCTTGCAGTTAGACACTGATTCCTTCCAAACCACTCATTGTTGAATTTGCGATTTCCAACTTGTTGTGTAATGTTTATATCCAATGGCCGATGAGCACCGATACATTTTATCTATAATTTATCTTCATATGACAAGGATTGAAAAGGATTTGCCAGTAGATTGTCGACTTGATTCAGGATGATGACTGCTTGTCTAGCTTGCTAGCTAAGATTTTGAAAGGATGATGTTGACATGATCAGTCCAATCAAAGCTACGGAAGATATAACGTGATTTGACGTCATTTTATCTGTGGCCAATGACCTTGAGCCTTCTTGGATGGGCAATTATAATGTAAATCTATGGCAGCACCCAAGGGGCTTGAATTTTCGAGCTCTCCCCGTAGATTTTGCGGTGACGTAGTGTCCCCATGAATGACAGAACACTGAGCCAATCACAGCGCAACTAAAGAACATTACCAATACCTACGCTCTGTATTTTCCGCTGGCTACCCCACCACCACAGAAACCCACTCCTGCGTTGTCTTGGCTGTGTGCTTAGGGTCATTGTCCTGTTGGAAGGTGAACCTTCGCCCCAGTCTGAGGTCCTGAGCGCTCTGGAGCAGGTTTTCATCAAGGATCTCTCTGTACTTTGCTCCGTTCATCTTTCCCTCGATCCTGACTAGTCTCCCAGTCCCTGTCGCCGAAAAACATCCCCACAGCATGATGCTGCCACCACCATGCTTCATCGTAGGGATAGTGCCAGGTTTCCTCCAGACGTGACACTTGGCATTCAGGCCAAAGAGTTCAATCTTGGTTTCATCAGACCAGAGAATCTTGTTTCTCATGGTCTGAGAGTCCTTTAGGTGGCTTTTGCCAAACTCCAAGCAGCCTGTGCCTTTTACTGAGGAGTGGCTTCCGTCTGGCCACTCTACCATAAAGGCCTGATTGGTGGAGTGCTGCAGAGATGGTTGTCCTTCTGGAAGGTTCTCCCATCTCCACAGAGGAACTCTGGAGCTCTGTTAGAGTGACGATCGGGTTCTTGGTCACCTCCCTGACCAAGACCCTTCTCCCCCGATTGCTCAGTTTAGCCGGGCGGCCAGCTCTAGGAAGAGTCTTGGTGGTTCCAAACTTCTTCCATTTAAGAATGATGGAGGCCACTGTGTTTTTGGGGACCTTCAATGCTGCAGAAATGTTTTGGTACCCTTCCCCAGATCTGTGCCTTGACACAATCCTGTCTCGGAGCTCTACGGACAATTCCTTCGACCTTATGGCTTGGTTTTTGCTCTGACATGAACTGTCAACTGTGGGACCTTATATAGACCGGTTTGTGCCTTTCCAAATCGTGTCCAATCAATTGAATTTACCACAGGTGGACTCCAATCAAGTTGTAGAAACATCTCAAGGATGATAAATGGAAACAGTATGCACCTGAGCTCAATTTCGAGTCTCATAGCAAAGGGTCTGAATACTTTTTTTTTTGTTGTTGTTTTTTTTATTATTTGCACACATTTTCTTAAACCTGTTTTTGCTTTGTCATTATGGGGTATTGTGTGTAGATTGATGAGGAACATTTGTAATTTAATTCATTTTTTAATAAGGCTGAAAATGTCAAGGGGTCTGAATACTTTCCGAATGCACTGTATTTAGATGTTTTATTTTCTCTGTTGGTTTTCAGGCTGGTCGAAGCGGGTAGAGTATACCCCCGGGTCAGGCAGCATTCCCCTGTTCCCCAGTTTGCACCTGGAGACCTGCGAAGAGACTGTGTGGAACATCCAGGCCACCGTAGAGCTGCAGACTGGCCATATTGGGAAGGGCTGTGACCGGGACAGCTACTCAGACCGATCAGTACGCAGACTCTGTGGTGAGTGCTGCTTGAGTCTGGGCTATTCATGATGGACTCAATCTTTGGGATAATGTGTGACTTAAAATCTTCACACAAATATCAATGCATTAATTATTTGAAGATTGGAATGGAGCATGCTCAAGTCACATAGGTTTTAGCACTATTTGTCACATAAGCATAAAAAGACCACGCATTTGTGGCATTTGTGCATAAATGTAATAAAGTAATAGTCTTGCATTTCGGGAAAGTACAGGCCCTGATATTTATTGAGCTCACAATATCAGCTTACATTTAATGAGTCCAAAGGTCATTCAATTGGGTGTTTAGAGATAGTAAGTAGAGTAATGCAGCAACTTTGGAATGAGTCAAAAGGGGGGTTTGAACTCCCATCCTGAAACAAGCACACTAACCACAGAGATTCCCAAAAGATTCAATGCTTCTAAGGCCTTTACCAAGGCTAGGGTTGTACAGTATGTCATTCATGATTTCACTCCTGTCTCCTGTCTCACCAGGTGCTGTGAGAGGTGAAGTGGACTTACTCCCGCCCCCGTCCCCAGCAGCCAATTGGACCTCAGCCTTGCCCACCCTCCCTTCTTCTGATTCGTCCCTGGTGTTCTCCTTCAATGGCTCCACCCACATTGCCGTGGTTCCTGACTCTGTTGCCGCGGCCGTATCTGGAGACCATTTTACCCTCCAGCTGTGGATGCGAAGGGGTGGGATCAACACCCAGCCTCCGACTAATCAGGCCAGAGGAAACCGCAGGGAGGAGGAGACTATCGTCTGCAGTACTGTCAAGAATGGTCAGTCACAACTGTCAGTCAAAGTAAAACTACTTTAAAGTACTACTTAAGTCGTGTTTTGGGGTATCTGTACTTTACTTTACTATTTATATTTTTGACTACTTTTACTTCACTAAAAACATAATATACTTTTTACTCCATACATTTTTCCTGTCCCCCAAAAGTACTCATTACATTTTGAATGCTTAGCAGGACAGGAAAATTGTCAAATTCACGCACTTTACATACACCTTAGCCAAATACATTTTAACTAAGTTTTTCACAATTCCTGACATTTAATCCTAGTAAAAATTCCCTGTCTTAGGTCAGCTAGGATCACCACTTTATTTTAAGAATGTGAAATATCAAAATAATAGTAGAGAGAATGATTTATTTCAGCTTTTATTTCTTTCATCACATTCCCAGTGGGTCAGAAGTTTACATGCACTCAATTAGTATTTGGTAGCATTGCCTTTAAATTGTTTAACTTGGGTAAACGTTTCGGGTAGCCTTCCACAAGCGTTCCACAATAAGTTGGGTGAATTTTGGCCCATTCCTCCTGACAGAGCTGGTGTAACTGAGTCAGGTTTGTAGGCCTCCTTGCTCGCACACACTTTTTCAGTTCTGCCCACACATTTTCTATAGGATTCAGGTCAGGGCTTTGTGGTGGCCACTCCAATACCTTGACTTTGTTATCCTTAAGCCATTTTGCCACAACTTTGGAAGTATGCTTGGGGTCATTGTCCATTTGGAAGACCCATTTGCGACCAAGCTTTAACATTTTGACTGATGTCTTGAGATGTTGCTTCAATATATCCACATCATTTTCCTTCCTCATGATGCCATCTATTTTGTGAAATGCACCAGTCCCACCTGCAGCAAAGCACCCCCACAGCATGATGCTGCCACCCCCGTGCTTCACGGTTGGGATGGTGTTCTCCGGCTTGCAAGCACCACCTTTTTCCTCCAAACATAACAATGGTCATTATGGCCAAACAGTTCTATTTTTGTTTCATCAGACCAGAGGACATTTCTCCAAAAAGTACGATCTTTGTCACCATGTGCAGTTGCAAACCGTAGTCTGGCTTTTTTATGGTGGTTTTGGAGCAGTGGCTTCTTCCTTGCTGAGCGGCCTTTCAGGTTATGTCGATATAGGACTTGTTTTACTGTGGATATAGATACTTTTGTACCTGTTTCCGACTTCAACTGTATCAAGAGAACATCCCTGGTCATCCCTACTGCCGCTGATCTGGCGGACTCACTAAACACAAATGCTTCGTTTTCAAATTATGTCTGAGAGTTAGAGTGTGCCCCTGGCTATCCGTAAATGAACAAAAACAAGAAAATTGTGCCGTTTGGTTAATATAATCAATTGGAAATGATTTATACTTTTACGTTTGGTACTTAAGTATATATTTGCAATGACATTTACTTTTGATAATTAAGTATATTTGAAAGCAAGTACTTTTAGACTTTTACTCAAGTAGTATTTTACTGGGCGACTCACTTTTACTTTCTATCCGTTCACCTACTCTGCGTCTCACGAAGACACGGCGGTTGGAACCAAAAATCTCACATTTGGACTCATCAGACCAAAGGACTGATTTCCACCGGTCTAATGTCCTTTGCTCTTGTTTCTTGGCCCAAGCAAGTCTCTTCTTCTTATTGGTAGTGGTTTCTTTGCAGCAATTCGACCATGGGCCCATGTAGCTCAGTTGGTAGAGCATGGCGCTTGCAACGCCAGGGTTGTGGGTTCGATTCCCACTGGGGGCCAGTATAAAAAATAAATAAAATTATGCACTCACTAACTGTAAGTCGCTCTGGATAAGAGCGTCTGCTAAATGACCAAAATGTAAATGTAATGAAGGCCTGATTCACACAGTCTCCTCTGAACAGTTGATGTTGAGCTGTGTCTGTTACTTGAACTCTGTGAAGCATTTATTTGGGCTGCAATTTCTGAGGCAGGTAACTCTAATGAACTTATCCTCTGCAGCAGAGGTAACTCTGGGTCTTCCTTTCCTGTGGCGGTCCTCATGCGAGCCAGTTTCATCATATTGCTTGATGGTTTTTGTGACTGCACTTGAAGAAAGCTCTTGACATTTTCCGGATTGACTGACCTTCATGTCTTAAAGTAATGGACTGTCACTTCTCTTTGCTTATTTGAGCTGTTCTTGCCATAAAATGGACTTGGTCTTTTACCAAATAGGGCTATCTTCTGTATACCACCCCTACTTTGTCACAACACAACTGATTGGCTCAAATGCATTAAGAAGGAAATACATTCAGTAAATTAACTTTTAACAAGGCACACCTGTTAATTGAAATGCATTTCAGGTGACTACCTCATGAAGCTGGTTGAGAGAATGCCAAGAGTTTCTACAATGTAGAAAATAGTAAAAATAAAGAAAAACCCTTGAATGAGTAGGTGTTCTAAAACGTTTGACTGGTACTGTATTTTATTTTCTTCAGATTTTTCAGAGGGTGCTGCACCTCAGCACCCCTACTTCCCACGGCTATGTATACTGCACCTATATGGCTCTGCTTCAGTCTAATTCTATGAAGTCTATGGCAAGGAAATATGAAAAGCCTTTTTGCTGTGGGATGCACTGCCTGTGTCTCATATTCCATCTGCATGTTTTGTCTCAAATGCTGTTTTGTGTCTACTGACTGCCAATCTCCTCTCTCTGTTCCTCAGATGACTCCTTCTCCCACTACTCTCTCTCCGTTCACGGCTGCCGTCTCTCTCTCTTCTACTGGCCCGACGTCTCCGCTGCACGGCCCGTAAAATTCCTCTGGAAACTGGAGCAGGTACAATGGGAATGCTGCTGGATGAGGGTGGAACAGATTTTCTTCAATAAACAGTTGCTAGAAGGAGTGCTATAAGCCAAAGAGCCATTCAAAAAGGCCAACGCTCACTTGATGCCAGTTGCAATTGTATTGATTTATTTTTAAGACAACTGCATTAAGTAGGGTTAGAACCCAGGGCGCCTGATCCCAAGGCAGACTCGCTAGCTACAAGGGAAAGGGGATACCTAGTCAGTTGCACAACTGAATGTAAATGTAAATGAATGCATTCAACCTAAATGTGTCTTCCGCATTTAAGCCCAACCCCTCTGAATCAGAGAGGTGCGGGGGGCTACCTTAATCGACATCATCGGCACCCGGGGTTATTCAAACAAGCAACCTTTCGGTTACTGTCGCAATGCTCTAACCACTAGGCTAGGATATTTCCCTTGGAGGAGTTCGTAACTATGGGAATGCACAAGAAGCAGGGGGATTGGGAAGAATAGGATTTGAATGAGGGACAGAGGGGATAAGGGGATGGTAGGGTTGTATGGTTTTGGGAAGAGGTTGGAGGGGGAACTAAGTGGTTTTGGCTGGGGTTACTGGTCGCAGACAGCTTAAACTGGGTAGGATTATATAGGGCCAGGCTGATACAGATAAGATTAGGCAAATCCCTCTGTCTCTCTTTACCTCTTTATCTGTCTCTCTTCTGTGACAATAATTGTTACAGTGCTCAGTCTGTGGTCATGGGTAGTGTTCAGTAGAAACAAAAGGGATAAAACATTTAGATATTGTATGGGATAAATTCATGTAGCATATCTAGTAGATTTTTTAAAATAATGTTTTGTGTCTGCTGTACACAACCCAAGTGTTCAGCTGTTTCTTGACCTCTGACCTATCGTGTTTCCATGTCCTTCTTTCCTCGCTAGGTGTGTGACAGCGAGTGGCATCACCTGTCCCTCAGTGTCCAGTTCCCCTCTGTGACACTGTATGTGGATGGAGTCACCTTCGACCCCGCCCTCATCCACGACAACGGAGCTATACCCAACCCTGCCCCACGACAGCGACTGGTCATTGGCGCCTGCTGGGGTAACGATTGGTTTAACCAAAGACAGTACAATATGAAGATAGGCTAAAACTGCTTCTCCAATAGAAATCCCCGATCACACTTGTAGGCGATGTCATGGCGACGTTGGCTAGCTAAGCTCATGTGTAGAAACGCGTTATCGGGTCTAACAGTCGTCTGGCACCGAACTGCGCGAATCAAAGGCACTCCTTCGATATAAAGTTGTTTTTCACAAAAGTTCAAACGTTTCAGTTTGTCACTTTCACGAGTTTGGAGTAAAAACATGTTCAATTACTTAAGATATTGGCTCGAATCTAGGTTGCGTCTTTAGATTTCGAGAAAATAAACAACTAAGGTAGAATGTTTCACTTCTCTCATTGACTTCTCATACCCCAAACCCCGGCCTGGTCTGTTTGGTCTGTTTCGCAAGTGTTACCGGAAGTGTTGCGATGTTGCGCCTCTGGCTTTAGAAACTGTGGTTAAACCTTACACTGCAAAGAACGGTTAAACCTTACACTGCATTGAAGACCTTGTCAGCCAGTGAAGGATGCCTAAGTGGGGCCACACTTTACATTACAGAGGTCCTATACTAGAGTAACTAGCAGTTGGAAAACTAATAACATATTATTCTATAGACACCCTGGATTGATGCCTATGTAATGTAAAGTCTTGCTAATGAGTGGTAGTTGATGAGAACATGGCAAGGAAAAGATCACAATAATGTACCACAATAGACAGTGGAATATATTGCTTTGGCAATACATTTCTTGAATAGATTACAAGATTTCAAAAGAGCAACGCCTGCCCCAAAAATACATTTTGGGGAGTTGTCCCAGTTCACGTTCTTCTGCAAATGGAACAGTTCATAGAACCAAATGTTCCAGCACACCAATGAAAGCAACGCACAACACATGTGTGTCACACACACACACACACACACACACACACACACACACACACACACACACACACACACAAACGTACAGTACCTTGCAAAAGTATTCAGACCCCTTGGATTTCTTCAAATGTTATTGTGTTACAAAGTGGGACTCAAATGTATTTAATTATGTCAACAGTCTACACAAAATATTGTAACGTTAAAGTGGAAGAAAAATTCTAAAATGTTTTAAAGATTAATAGAAATGAAATAACTAAAATATAGTCGTTGCATAAGTATTCAGCTCCCTGAGTTCCTAATGTTTGGTATACTCAGTGTATAATTCACATCATAATTATTAACTTGACCATGCTTAAAGAGATATTCAATGTCTGATTTGTTATAGTTACCCATATACCAATCACTGCCCTTCTTTATGAGGCTTTCAAAAGCTTCCTGGTCTTTGTAATTCAATCTGTGCTTGAAATTCAATACTTGACTGAAGGACCATACAGATGTTGTATGTATGGGAGACAGAGGAAGGGTTAGTCATTCAAAAATCATGTCAACCTCTATTATTTCACAGTCCATGTAACTTATTATGTGATTTGTTAAGCCAAATTGTACTCTTAATTAGGCCAAGGGGCTGAATACTTATGCCACGACTATATTTTAGTTATACATTTTCTATTTATAAAAATAAAAATCTTCCACTTTCACTTGAGAGTATTTTGTGTAGATTGTTGACATAAATGACAATTAAATCCATTTTAATCCCACTTTGTAGCACAATAAAATGTGAAGAAATCCAAGGGGTCTGAATACTTTTGCAAGGCACTGTACACATACACACACGCCATCTGACACAGAAAAGCATGGCATTTCCCTCATTCACCTAATTATATGTATGTGAGATGCTCTGACTGCCTCTCCATACGCTATTAATATCACTGACTTATCAATTATTTAGGCTAACAGAACAACAGGCAGGCCAGACGGTTAGCCTGCCAGTTACACCAGCGCTAATCGCTAAAATGGGACACACTGTCTGCCAATTAGCACTGGAAATACACTCACACACACATTCATGGCTACTGCCTGTGTGGTAACCAGCTGCTGGGAGATAATGAGGGTATGAAACACCTTTGTCAGACTTACACGTTTATTTTCTATCTTCCTTCTTATTCTGTTATTTTACTCCTCATCACTCCTCTCTCTCATTCTCTTTTTCCACACCCCCTCTCTTGCTTATTTTGGTGAATTTATTCATACTATTTAATCCTTCCACAAGATATAGTCCCGACACAAATCTAGGGTTGCTACCCAAGCCGAGTGGTCGTTCGTTCTATCTGTCTTTTTGTTCTGTTTTTATGGACGCGATCCAGTCGTTCAGTCTTTTTGTTCTGTATCTATGGACGCGACCCAGTCGTTCGGTATTTTTGTTCTGTATCTATGGACATTCGTTCTAAATGTTCTATTGCCATACTGGCTGGCAACGTTCTTATCCCTTGCTTGCTAGCACGCCAACTACGGCTAACTTACATTCACGTCAAAAAGTGCAGCCAGAATAACAGCAACGTAGCCGCATTTGCATTTGTTTAAGTTGTTTTCTAGTGACATTTATTTGGATACATCCATAGGAATGAGCTAATGAGGCACGATTTCGCCTGGCATAGAAAATGTGCTTACTCGTCAGGACACTGTTGTTCAGAGGAGCTAGCCAACAACACAGCTAACACTATCACTTCAAACTGAAGCTGGAAAGACAGCAAACTAGCTGCACTTTGTTTCGTTTTACATTTTTTCAATTGACATTTATTTGTATATATCCATAAAAATGATGCCAGCTGATTTATGATTTCGACTGGCTGAGAAGAGCTGCCTGCCTGTATGTCTCATCCCGACTCCCGACACGTTCATTACTATGGGACAGCTGGAGATCGAATTTGAATATTGAAACAACGTTGCAAATGTCAGAGGGAGGCAGCAAGGTTTATACAAATCTCCGCTGAGGAAAACTAAATGTTAGTCTAAAAGAAATGTTACATAATGTCTAGATGCTTTTTATAATGGAGATCAAGTTTATAAATTGCTTGGCTGGACTGATGAGACAGTGGATTGCGTGGTCAGATGGAACAGAGTAAATAGGCATTTTAAGGTCATAGATTTAGCCTGTGGTAATTTGTGGAATAGACACCGGCTGGAATGCGGTTTTAACCAATCAGCATTCAGGATTAGACCCACCCGTTGTATAAATAATATTTTACAACAGCTGATGAAACTAACACTGTAAACGAGTAAAAAGAAATGATCAGTGTTATTTCCTGATAGTTGCTTTTTGAAAATACAATCTACACAGGACCTTCTAATCAGCAGGTTTGCATGGGCGGGAGTTTCGGCTTTCCATGGTTATATCACTATGCAGTAACTTGGTTAATAGACCAATAACAAATAGAGTTCCAAACCTCTCTGCCAACAGCTAGTTTTCAGTTTTCCCCTCCCCACTCAGACCACTCCCAGACATTTTTTTGTTGTTGCTAAAAATGATTCCCCCCCATTTTAATGGAAATCTATTACAGTAAGGTCCTTAATTGTTACCCAGAAATAATTTTATATAAAAACGACTGTATGGGGCCTTTAACCTTTCTTCTTTTCTCGCCACAGAGACAGAAGATAAACAGAAGGACATCCTTAACAACACCATCCCTGAGTGGAAAGACACGGGTGACTTCATTTGTTTTTAGAAGTGTGTGTGTGTGTCTGTGTGTGCGTGTCCGTGCATGCGCGTATATGTCTGTGTAAGCCTGTGTGTGGGTGTTCATCTGTTTGTGTGTGTTGACTGTGTTCATTTTGTTGCTGGTTCTTAGGGAAGTACGTGGGTGGTTACCGTGGCCTGTTGTCAGGGGTGACGGTGCGTCCAGGGAGTGTGGAGCCCCACAGTGTGGTGGAGTGTCTGTACGCCTGCAGGGAGGGGCTGGACTTTGGAGACCTGGAGACCTTGGGCTCAGGCATGAAGGTAACCTCACCCTACTGTAGAGGAGTCCTATAGATCACTGTCTCCAAAATGGTGGACAGTTTCACTTGGTTAAGGCTTAAGAGTGGGCTTTGACGACCATAATTTTTATTTTCTTCATCTAGAGGGTTTGATAGGTCATGGCACCCTAACGTTTTTTTAACCACTGCTATATGTCCTACTCAGATGATTGTTTACAAAGGGTTAGTTTCCCCCTGATGGATATGGAGTCTACTGCATAATATTTTTCTGTGCACGTTACAGTCAATCAAAACTGAAGTCCCAAAACGGTGGTACCGATGAAATACATAAAGAGAATACATAGCCAGAATTAACTATGTGTGTGACTATGAGGGGTGTGTGACCTCGGAGCATGAACTCTTGACCTTTGACCTTTTAGGTGCATGTGAACCCCAGTCAGTCTGTGCTGGTTCTGGAGGGTGATGACATTGAGAGCTTCAACAGGGCTGTGCAACAGGTCACCTACAGGAACTCTCTCCGCTTCGCCACCCCTGGAGTCAGGCCACTCAAACTGACCACCTCCCTCAGGTACACGCACACACTCACACACACACACACAGAGGCCTAAGTGATCTCGCTCTCCGAGGCCGACGTGAGTAAGGTCTTTAATCAGGTCAACTTGTCGCAAGGCGGAGCCGGACATTTCCAGGGCGTATTCTCAGAGCATGCGCAGAACAGATGGCAGGCATATTCACGGTCATTTTCAGCCTCTCCTTGTCCCAGTCTCTAATCCCCACATGTCTTAAGCTGATCACCATCATTCCTGTTCGCAAGAACTCTAAGGCTTCATGCCACAATGTCTACCATCCTGTAGAACGCCATCATCCCAGACACCCTAGACCCACTCCAATTTGCATACTGCCCCAACAGATCCATAGATGACGCAATCTCAATTGCACTCCACACTGCCCTTACCCACTTAAGAGGAATACCTATGTGAGAATGCTGTTCATTGACTACAGCTCAGCGTTCAACACCATTGTCCCCTCCAAGCTCGAAACCAAGCTTAGGACCCTGGGACTGAACACCTCCTTCTGCAACTGGATCCTGGACTTCCTGACGGGCTGACCCCAGGTGGTGAGGGTAGGCAACATCACCTCCGCCACACTGACCCTCAACACGGGGGCCCCTCAGGGGTGCGTGCTTAGTCCCCTCCTGTACTCCCTGTTCACCCACGATTATCCAACACCATTATCAAGTTTGCTAACAACACGGCGGTGGTAGGCCTGATCACCGGCGACGATGAGACAGCCTACAGGGAGGAGGTCAGTGGCCTAGCAGTGTGGTGCCGGGACAACAACCTCTCCCTCAACGTCAGTAAGACCAAGGAGCTGATTGTGGACCCATCCACATCGACAGGGCTGCAGTGGAGCGGGTCGAGAGTGTCCGAATCACTAAGGACTTAAAATGGTCCACACACACGCTCACATTCGTGAAGAAGGTGCGACAGCACCTCTTCCCCCTCAGGAGGTTGAAAAGGTTTGGCATGGGCCCTCAAATCCTCAAAAAGTTATATAGCTGCACCATTGAGAGCATCTTGACTGGCTGCATCACTGCTTGGTATGGCAACCGCACCGCCCTCGATCGCATGGCGGTACAGAGGGTGGTGATGACAGCCCAGTACATCACTGGGGCCGAGCTCCCTGCCATCCAGGACCTCTATATCAGGCGGTGTTGTTAAATTGTTAAAGACTCCAGCCACCCAAGCCATAGACTGTTCTCTCTGCTTCCGCACGGCATCGGTACCGGTGCATCAAGTCTGACACCAACAGGCTCCTGAACAGCTTCTCTCCCCAAGCCAATAGCTAACAAAATGGCTACACGGACTATCTGAGTTGAGCCTTGTATTTTTATTTTTATTTTTTTTGCACTGTCTCTGCACACTCACAAGACTCAACACACCCATGCACACTGACACTCCAACACACACACACACACACACACACATACACTGACTTAATTTGCTCACACACATAACATGCACACACATTTATACTGACTACACGCAAACACACTCACATACAATCATCAAATACGCTGCTATCATATGTCCTGATTCCTAGTCACCTTACCCCTATACATATCTACCTCTATCACTACAGTATCTCTGCACATTGTAAATATGGTACTGGAACTGACCATGTATATAGTTTACTTTCTTGTGTTTTTCTTATTTTTATTTATTGTGTGTTTTTGTTCTACCTTATGTTATTTTTAGTACTACATTGATATTGATTACTGCATTGTTGGGTTTGGAGCTTGAAGGAAAGGCATTTCGCTGTACTTGTGCACGTGACATTAAAACTTGAAACTTTAACACACACAGGCACACACACTGACAGTGCTAGTGTACATAAACTAGAAATATGGGTTAAAAGAGGCAGCGCAGGTAAAACATAATGTCACAATGAATGCAGCAGTATTCCAGAGCTGTGGGTGCAGGTTTCCAGGACTGCTCAGTGGAAGAGAGCTATTCATTGGACATTGATCTCAATAAACATGGACTTTGGCTAGAGTAGTTGATAAGGAATGGTATGGCGTGAAAGAGCACGATGTTAAATGAATGACGTCATCCCAAACTGTCATTATAAACTGGGGGTATCTTATCTTTGACTTATGTTCTGGTCCGCAGTTACTTGTATCATATCTCTAAAGGCATTCATTCACCACAACCTATCCTCTCTGTGACAGAGTATTTCATCCATGGTGATGTAGCCTGGGGGCCAGTTTGTTTCTGCCTCGTTTTGGGTATTTTTCATTGTCTATCCATTGTTTAACAACATAAGATAATTGAAGGTCGTCAGGTACCCAGGCTAATGATGAATGAAATAATTTATTCATTCATTTATTCTAAGGTTCTTATACAACTTGGGGGAAGAACATGTAGACACCTTTTTTATTTACCTTTTATTTCAATCTTTGCACTGTCTCTATGCACACTCGCAGGGCCCTACACACACACACACTGTCACTCCAACACACAAACACTCACTCCATAATTTTCTCACTCACACATAATATGCACAGACATTTATGCTGACTCTACACACCTGCACACCCACTCACATACAAGCTGCTTCGACTCTGTTTATCTTCTCTCCTGTTGCCTAGTCCCCTTACCCTTATACATATCTACCGCCATCACTCCAGTATCCCTGCACATGTAAATATGGTATTGGATCTGACTTTTTAAATATTTCCTGTATATAGTATGCTTACTTACTTACTTTATTGTGTATTTCCTATTCTTATTTCTAGTAATACATTGTTATTGATTATTGCATTGTTGGGTTTTGAGTTTGCAAGAAAGGCATTTCACTGTACTTGTGCATGTGACATTAAAACTTGAAACTTTTACTCAGCAAATGTATCAGAGCACAAGGATATACTGGTATGTTGAAGGACATCATCCCTGTGCAAGGAGTGGAGCTTGATTTGCAGCTGATATTTGAGTCCCGGTCTTTTGCTCGACCAGTTAATCTAGCCTTGGGTAACAGGAAGCACGGTTGAAGCATCTAATCTTGAAACAGTTTATTTTCATGCCACAGTGTATCGCACATTGTATTCACTTCATGGATAACCAGAAAAATGTTTTCTATTTTTGGGTTAATGCACCATATAGGCCTACACGGGTCCTTTTTTATCCACTTTGTCGATTTAAATATTTATGCACGTTGTGAAGTGCATGTAGGTCCTACCTATCTATGTTCTTTAGTATCTGTTCCATCTGATCTATCACAGGAAGTGATGCAACAACAGACAATCCTCATTATCTTACCCTGTGGAGTAGAGTTACATAAATAGCTGTGTTTAATGTTGTGTTTTTAAGATTAGTCGGATTTAAGGTACAACATTGATGTGGTGTTTTTATGCTTGTTTTGAGATCTGTTTTCGGGTCATGTGGATTTTTTTGCTTGTGTTCTTAAGATTAGTCCGATTCCAGGTCAGGATGTTGTTTGCTTTTCTAGTGTGTTCTTCAGTATGATTCTCAGTTAGTAGTTGGAGGGGATGTTTTTTAATAGTGTTTAAAGATGAGACTGATTTGAGGTCAGCAGTTCCACCAGATGGCTGAACAGCAGGCCCTTGTGGAGAGTCAGATATAGCAGCTGCTCACTGAAACATTTACATTTTACATTTTAGTCATTTTAGCAGACGCTCTTATCCAGAGCAACTTACAGTTAGTGAGTGCATACATTTTTCATACTGGCCCCCGTGGGAAACGAACCCACAACCCTGGCGATGCAAACGCCATGCTCTACTAACTGAGCTACAGGGGACAGAGATAGTATTACTGCAGTTCCAACACTCACACACTAAACAACTCAAAGCACCACTTGAATCATAAATCAACTGCTGAATCGCCAAATAATAATACCATTTCAAAGTGCTTCTGAAAAGTGGCAGAATTAGTATCAGCTACTGTAGACACTGCATGCAATATAATATAGTCCAGGGTTTTATCAATCCTGGTCCTGGAAATCCACAGTGTGTGCAGGCTTTTGTCCTAGACCAACACTAACACACCTGATTTGGCTAATCATCAAGTCCTAAAACTGTTTACTTATAGAGAATAACTGGTACCCTATTTGCACCCCCCCCCCCCCCCCCCCCCCCACCATGTTCTCTCTCTCTCTCTCTCTTTCCTCTCTTCACCCTAGGTGTTTCAATGAGGAGAGTTGTCTTACCCTCAGGCAGTTGGAGGGCTACCTGGTGGTCCTTCAGCCTGACGCCCCTCAGATCTCCCTGTCTGGTGTGGGCCCCCACCTGGTCCGCCCCGCGCCTGAATTCGAGGGCCCACGTGGTGTACCCCTCTTCCCAGAGCTGAGGATCGTGTGCTCCCTGTCTCATGCTGTGAACACAGCCGCTCAGGGCATGGAGGGAGGAGGTGAGCCAGGAAAGAGCCCTTCCATGAATACTACAATGCGGGGGTAGAGACTAGTGCATTCCAATCACATCAATCTAATCGTTTTGAGAGCATTTTACCAGCATTTTATGTAGGAAGGAAACCTACTGCACACGGATTGATGCTTCTAAAAATAATTATGCGAGCACAACTGATTACATATGGACCATTGTCTGGTCTTTGCCACTTAGTGTGTTCAGTGTGTCGGAACACATTAAATCATCAATCAAACTGTGCATATTTTACTTAGATTCTACCCCAGATCTCAGCCTGTTTTCAATAGTCATACAGGGCTGAGGCATGGATCTCAAACTTACAGATCACTTGTTTTTCTTACACCTGAAACTATTTCCACTTACTAGCAGTGCTACTTAATTATATGTCTGCTGACACAGAATGTGACGTAAGATCTGTCTTTCTTCTAAATCAGATTTGAATTGGGCTACATGTTTCCTACCTCTAGATTGGTTGTTTTGCAACATGCGCAACTATGGGGCAAAACAGACTGGGTTGGCTTAGATTGTTGACAACATGTTAACTATATTCCGTCTCCAATGTTTATTGAAAACATAAATACATTTGCCCAATGAGCACTTGTTGTCTCTCAAATACATTGTTACAGTTGTTGGTTAGCTAGCTAGCGAATTAGAGCCATATTAGCATTGACATGAAATCAATCAAAACATCTAAAAAAAAGACACGGTATCAAGAAGAATAACAAGATGAACTAGCTGAAATGAGTCACTTACGATTCCCCACATGGCAGTTTTTTGTCATTGTTGGTAGCTATCTGGCCATCCAGAATCAACTCAGACTTCTGCCCTATTGAAGTGTGCACATCATCAGCTAATCCATCTATACATATATTCACCTCTGATCCAGCCCCCCTCCACCCATTAACTTCCCCCAATGTTTGTGTGCTTGAATACCAACTGAGACCACACAGACCCAGTACTATTATTAGATTTGCCTTGTGCATCTCCAAGTGAGAACCCTATGTATGTGTGCAACGGCTGTATATTGGAGAGGAAGCACACCACATCTGTGTTTGTCACCCGTTATGTGTGTATCTGTTATGAGGATGATGATGGTTATGTAACAAGAGCCACTTCCTGCATGGGGTCTGTTCAGGTCAGGACATAGTTGATAAAGCTGTGTAGCAACAGAGAAAATAGACTCTGCCAATGCTTTATCTGTGGCTCACTACCTAATCTATTATGTACTTTATTCTGTCTCTCCATAATGGGATAGTCCCTTCTTATCCACTTAATCCCCCCCCCGGCCCTAACCCGTTCCCTGCGTTCTCTCGTCCTTATCTGTATTTTATAAGATTGGGTAATCAGTCATTATAGTGCCGTTTCTTTTTTTTTATTGTTCCTCCTTTTAACTGTCTTCTTTCTGTCTCTCTCTGTCTTCCTTTTTTCTCTGCTTTGCTCTCTGCCTTTCCCCTCTTTTCATCTTTTGCCCTCCCTCTCTCCTCTCTCAATTCCTCATTCTCTCCTCCGTTCTTCTCTCTCCCCCCATGACCCCCAGCTCTGATGTCAGACGCCGTGGCCCACACTCTGGACGGCTGTGAGGTCCAACCCCTGGGGGAGGAGCTAAACCCAGAGAGGGAGGAGCTCCTGATGGACATGGATGCCCTGAGAGAGAGGGGTCTGGAGATAATCAACACCACTGCTTACATCGCTATCACAGGTACCGCTCATTTCCCCTATTCTGTTTTATTTTAAAGACCCACTTCAGCTATGTTTAAACTTTTCCCGTTGAAAAACGATATTCCAAGTATAAATACTTAAGGGTCAATTCAGCATGGTGTGATTAGTTGAGGTTTTGAAATGACACATAAGGCTATGTTGCGTATTGCATCGCACCTCTATCTCATGTTCACAAACTTTAGCATTTTATTTTCGTCTTACTGTTTCCTCAGTGTTGAAATGCCCCTAAACGTCCTACTCTCCACCTCTCATCATCTCTCTCTCTCTGTTAGGAGCTGAGTCCATCTCCGTGTATGAGGATGTCCTTCGGTCCGTCCGTTACCGGCTGGCTAAAGGCTCGGCCCGCTTTGAGAGGCGGTTCCGTCTGTCCTGCTCCGAGATGAATGGCAGATACACTAGCAACGAGCTCACACTGGAGGTAATTAATCTAACTGACCATAGAGGCCGTAATTAACCCAAAATTGGTTAGCAAATAAGCTTCAATGGGGTGTACAATACTGGGGCACTAGCTAAGTGGTTTTAACCTAGCATTTGGTGGGTAGAGAGAGAGCCCAGCATTAGTTCAGTTAGTAAGAGGTTCTGTGACAAGGCTTCTTTTCTTATTTTTTCACTCACACACTCTCTGTCCATCCATATATTCATCCATCCTTGCTCTCAGGTGAACTTCCTGCACTCCCTGGACAGTCTGTACCACCCGTCTCACCTCCTGGCCTCCCAACAGCAGTTCCTTCACCCGTCTCACCACTCTGGGGAGCTGAGCGGACACACCCTGCCTAACCCCCACCACAACTCAGGTTTATACACACTTCATTTACCACAGTATTAATGTTGTCCTTTTTCGCTTGATTTACCTTTTACAGGAGAACTATGCTCTATATTCCTGAGTACATCCGTTTTGCTCAATGTTAAATCCAGACACATAAAAACAGATAGATGAAGGTGTCTCTATACCATCTCCTTTTATTTCTATTGGGAAATCCCCTATCCACTCTCAAAATAGAGATGAAAAATACACATTTTACAACGTTCACAGGTTCATTTTCACCACAAGATGGCAGTGTCACTGACATCAATGACAGGATGGTGGCTGTAAGGTTCATATAAAAATCTTATTTTCCACTGACAGTGGTGCCAGGAGCGGCCACAGTCATCATCATGGTGTGCGTGGGCTTCCTGGTTATCATGGTGATACTGGGAGTGTTTCGAATCCGCTCCATCCACCGCCGTGGTGAGGGCGCCAGGGGAGGGTCTAAGGAGGATAGCGGCCAATGGGATGACTCTGCCCTCACCATCATCGTCAACCCCATGGAGGTAAAGCTCTATCCGTGTTTTTGTGGAATAGAATATATTTTTATTTATTTCAGTGTGGAAGTTTTGAGTTTGGTTTAAGAGTAGAGACGATTCTAATGATTATTTTATCCCCTTTCTCTTCGTCTCGCTCACTCTCACTCTCTCTCTCAGTCCTATGAGTCTCGTATGGGCATCTCAGCCGACACCGAAGGTGAGGGGGAGGAGGACGAGGAAGTGGTAGAGTCGCCCGATGACGCCAATGACGACCAGCGAATCATCATCATCAAGAAAGAGGGCAGAGACAGCAACCCCCGTCGCTACTAAGCCAATCGCCTCGCTCTCTCTGGAAGCACCCATTACTATGGAAACCACAAAACGTCTCGCCACTCACACACTCTTCTCAACGCGTTTAAATATCGAAAACTGCTGACACCTCTAGTCTATGGAATGTAAACTCAACAACACAACGCACAACAACGCACACTGTATTACCGCAACACCACAGCACCATTAGTGATCTATAGCCAATAACAGAGCATTAAATCTTTCACCAGGTAAATGTTCTACAGCACAATATATACAGTATACTCTAATCGCCTGACCAAAACAACCAACAAAAATTGTATGTGGTGCACTAATTCCTAACTCACAGGGAATCGACATTGTCCTGGAAGTCTGAATGACACAGGCCAGACCGTGGCTACAACTTAGTTGTAAAGTTAAGATTGTATATGTTTTACTATCTCTATATCACACTTCAGACACCTTTGCCAACCACACAAAATGAGTATTGAAGCAATCGATTCACACACAGCCTTGTGTAGGTCCCTCACACATAGACACAAGCCCTGATCCTGACGCTATCCCACACACCTCTAGATTTAATCTAGTCGTTTTTTTACATACTCTGTATGACGTGCTTCATATACTGTATGTGATGTGCTAAATTAGATAAAATAAATTGTTCACGCAAAAGTGTACATTTTCAGAACTTTCCTTTTGTCAGGGTAGACTTTTAAATGTAAAATCGTATTGGTTGGTAGAACCCTTTCATTGTAAGGTTTTACAAGACAACCAAACAAGCTGCCGATAAGGGCATAGAGTAACCTTGTGATGTCACTCTGTGACCTCTGACCCTTACCACAACCCCAGTGACCCCCACCACACCATTGCACTCTCACCACCCACCGCTCTCGTAACAACCTCACTACAACAACGACACACACACCACAACACCCGCTGTATCCAGAATGTCAGCTCAGCTTGGGCAGTTTTGATTGTATTACATTTTCTGTACATACAATTATTGATATTATTGTTATTGCAGTCAACGCTTGCTCTCTGTCTGTACTCTTAAAGAGGGAGCTGCATATACATATTATTTATTACCAATTATATTGTTTTATCATTTGACCAACTATTGTATATTTCTAAGGTTACACCATCAGAATACGGAGTAATAATAATAATAATAGTAGTGGTAATAAGGATGATGATTCCTGGCTTGATGAGTGTATTCATTTGTGTGTTGAATTGTTGTAATTAAAAATATTGTTCATATCTGAATCACAGTAAATGGAGGGCACATTGTGATAAATAGCTACTCTGTCACCTCTCTCACCTTTCTCTCTCATACCTTCCTTCTTTCACACCTCCCTAGAATATTCTCAAATCGTTCTCTTTTCCTTATCTCCTCTTTCCCTCTTGTCTTTTTCTTTTCATGCCGGTCCCCACCATCTCTTTGGTTTATTGAATGTACCACCTCCCTCCATCCCTCCTTCACCCTTCCCCCCTCTGTGTTTATTGCTGTCTGTCTGTGTGTCAATGTGCAATGATAAACCTGTCAGTAAATAAAGCCTGTTGTTTTTCAGTGTAATATTAAGAATGGAATAAAAATTACATTAATTACTTATATTATTACTATGGTTACTATTGGGACATTAACTGTAATTATTGATACAATGATAACATGGATTATGAAGATTATTGCTATTGATAACTGTCTGAAAACATTTCAAAGTTCATAATAAAACACTCTGATGACGTCTAAATGCTGCCTGTTTTTAAAGCAAATAATCAATTTAAAAAGATTTCACTATCACTACCATCTTCTGAGTACTTTTTGGATGGTCTCAGAGAATACATAAATTCCTTGGTAAAAACCTACATATTTCAGGAATAACCAGATTATATTTTCGTTCCTCTCCTGAGATAATGAGAATTTGGGTTTTTGAGTTTGAGACAGAAAAATATGTTGGCACAAAGCAGGACAAATTTGTTGGACTTTGCGTTCATTCATACCTTGCGCAATAAGATACGCAAACCTTGCTGTCCCTTTGCGTACTTCACCCACTGTCAATCAAGGTCAACGTTACGCCCCTTTCGTTACATTGTTTCACCAAATATAGCCAGAGATTGCAACTTTAATCGAACGTTATTAGAACGTTACAATATTCGTAGACATAAATGGCAACATCGATTTGCAGCCTGGACAGTCGCGTTTACACACGCACAAACTCGTTCTGCGCACATTCCGTATTGTCTGTCTTTCAACGTCTACGTCGATGCTGTTTGAGAATACGCCTTGCAGGATTAGCTGTGCATCTGTGTAGATTTTTTGTGGGTCGTGGGGGAAAGAGCAGGAGGTAAATAAAGAGACACGCGCTAATAAAAACGGGTAAAGGTTTACTTTCAAACTCAGTAGCTTCGCTGGATTCGTAATGTGCCAGTTATTTGTTATTTTGTAAGCAGACAATTAGGAGAAGAGGAGAGTAGGAAGGTCTAGTCAGCAGTAAGTGGTGGTGAGTAGAACATTATGCTATCAATCGAATAATGGTCTGTCACATTTTTGTAGTTAACTTGCTAGCATTTGGTCATCAACATACATTGAAGCAAACAGGTAGCTAGCTAGCTAGTTACGTAGTTAGCTTTCAAGCGTTCACTTAATGTATTTTGCAAGCTCAACGCTCTCTAACTAAGCATAGCTAGCCAGTTAATTAGCTAGTTACACCCACTACACACGAGATACATTAGCTAGCTAGCATACAGTACATATATTGTGTAAAGTCCATGTTTAACGTTACAGTGCTAGCTGGGAGGACATTTATTGATGTAATGTGACCATATAAATGGAAATTGGCTAGGACATGCCTCCCCTTTGGCTTCTGTGCATGAACTATTGACATGGTGTAGTAGGATGTGTGCAGTATAGTAGCTAGTTAGTATAGTATATAGTAACTATAGTACCTACTGCCTATCTGATGGCAATGGTTAGTTTTATGGTGCTCTTTGAATTCTCAACTGGTGGTTTTCAGGTAAAAGCATGGCGAAGCTAACCTTCAACTTGAGAAAGCATCATACCTTCATCATAACATTTTCATGCTTTCATTCTCAACTTGAGAAGCCAACCTATATTTTTCTGCAGAGCCAATATAGCTACAACATGTTGTCGTATAGTGCCAAGTATGACACATCACAAGGAATGCCTACTGATTGAATTAAACCCAGACACAGTCACTTATTTTGGGGCCGTGCATATTCATTATGACTGTCTCTTCTATCCGCAGCATTGCACATCACATGGAGTTGTGTGAGACAGTGTTTAATAATATCTGTTTATAATCCTCTTACCAGAGCCCTAATCGTACAGCATCTGTTTGGGTCAGCAGAAAGAAATCCTTAAATCTAAACCCTACAGTAGCTACTGGACCACCTGTGGACAGGGTACAGTGTTGTCTCCCCTTATTTTCGGTAAGATTACCTGCAGTTGTGTGTGTTGCCGTTACTTTTTGTATTGTAGTAAGACGGTGGAAATGGGCAAGGGCTTAATTTTTCAGCTCCGGGGCTGACTGTGCATTATAGAAATTGTCATTATTGTATTTGTCTGAGAGGTTTAGTGAAGTTGAGTAGGCCACTATCTGTGTGCATCTGTTGGCCTAGATAGTAGGTCAGCTATGTGAACAGCAGGTTCGTCTCTCTCTCCGACATTTCATTGCATTGACACACTGTTGTGGGGGAGAGGACTGTGGATCAGGGAATATTACTACAGCTTTGCAGTAGAGGGAGTTGCATTGTCTGCTGGTTGTCACCCTTGAATGTTTTCTTTCACTTAAAGGGCCAGGTGAGTAGTTAGAGTGAGTTAAAGACTGAAAAGCCAGTCAGAAGAGTGAAAGTGAAGCTCTAGGCTATTCTCAATCAGTCCTGTTGTGGAGCCATTCTTTGGCTGCTCGCTACATTGTTAGTATCCTTGGAGGGCATCAACCCTTTGGAATAGTGTGTGTGTGTGTGTGTGTGTTTAAAAGCCAACAGATAGATTAGGAGAGGACTATAAGTCATTGGGCACCCGGGATGAGATTTCAATTTGGCCTGGCTAGCCCTCTCATCCTCAAATAGACCTCCATATCTCTCAAACAGCTCTCATGTTGCTTTGATTGATGTAAAAGGTTGAAAAGAGAGTGATGACGCACATCCAAACACAGCACAGGAGCTGGAGAAAAAGGATAGCCTAGCTGTAGTAGGAAGGTAAATGACTGCCAAACAGTGAGTGGACATCCACATTTTTTTCTTATGTTTTTCTTGATACCGGTACACCCTCTTTGTATTCAAATATTTTATCCTGAGCTATCTTGCATGGGACCATGAATAGTGTTGGTGCCGGTCTATCTCTGCTTAATAGCTCACATGTGTTGTCTTGTTAGGCACCTCAACGAATGCAGAAAGAGTCTGGCACCCAGGCAGGACCCTGAATGTGATATTATCAAACAGAGTTAATTAGATGTGAAATGTTTGGAATGTACAAATACTTCCATCCATCATCTAATCGATAAGTCAATGTTTTTATTCACTTCTTCCTCTCTTCAGCTCTAAGGTGGTCTGATTGGATACGCCGCTGCCCGGTGTTGCCATGGCGATGCGGGAGCTGGTAGAGGGGGAGTGCGGGGGAGCCAATCCCCTCATGAAGCTGACGGGTCACATGACCCAGGAGGGAGGAGCTTGGAGGCACAGGTCAACGCCCACTGTGAGTAGTCACCTGTAGAAATTACAATAAGGAATGTATGGAATATGTACCGTAATCCATGTTCTATGTTTTGTATTTTGTTAGTTTGTTATTGACCATGTTGCATTGAGAGTTATTTTTCCTGGTCAACGGTGGTGCCCATCCAGGGCTCTAAATTGGTGCTGCCAACTTTAAAAAGTTAGGAGCACGACATGAGCATCAGAACTTGTTGTGCCCTATAAAGTAATATGTAACACTGTAAAGACATTTGTTTATTATAAAAATTCAAACGAAATTACAAAGTAATTTGTGGACTATTAGGTTTCTTCATTGTGTAAAAGCACTATTTTCCTATTGAGATGCATTACATTGAAAATGGTACACTTTCTCTTTAAAAATGTCAGGTTTGTGATTGCTATGATCATTGATCTCCTGAAAAAGCTATGCCTTTTCCTTTCTTTCTGTGCCCCCAAATGTTTGGATATACTGGTAAAGTTACCAGGTTGTTAGCTAGCCAATGAGTTAACATGAATGAACAAAGTGTAAACAAATGGTTAACGACACGCAAGTACTTTTAGAACGGCCCACAAGATGGTACAGTGAGAGAGAAAAAGTATTTGATCCCCTGCTGATTTTGTACGTTTGCCCACTGACAAAGACATGATCAGTCTATAATTTTAATGGTAGGTTTATTTGAACAGTGAGAGACAGAATAACAACAAAAAAATCCAGAAAAATGCATGTCAAAAATGTTATAAATCGATTTGCATTTTAATGAGGGAAATAAGTATTTGACCCCTCTGCAAAACATGACTTAGTACTTGGTGGCAAAACCCTTGTTGGCAATCACAGAGGTCAGACGTTTCTTGTAGTTGGCCACCAGGTTTGCACACATCTCAGGAGGGATTTTGTCCCACTCCTCTTTGCAGATCTTCTCCAAGTCATTAAGGTTTCGAGGCTGACGTTTGGCAACTCGAACCTTCAGCTCCCTCCACATATTTTCTATGGGATTAAAGTCTGGAGACTGGCTAGGCCACTCCAGGACCTTAATGTGCTTCTTCTTGAGCCACTCCTTTGTTGCCTTGGCCGTGTGTTTTGGGTCATTGTCATGCTGGAATACCCATCCACGACCCATTTTCAATGCCCTGGCTGAGGGAAGGAGGTTCTCACCCAAGAGTTGACGGTACATGGCCCCGTCCATCGTCCCTTTGATGCGGTGAAGTTGTCCTGTCCCCTTAGCAGAAAAACACCCCCAAAGCATAATGTTTCCACCTCCATGTTTGATGGTGTTCTTGGGGTCATAGGCAGCATTCCTCCTCCTCCAAACACGGCGAGTTGAGTTGATGCCAAAGAGCTCGATTTTGGTCTCATCTGACCACAACACTTTCACCCAGTTCTCCTCTGAATCATTCAGATGTTCATTGGCAAACTTCAGACGGCCCTGTATACGTGCTTTCTTGAGCAGGGGGACCTTGCGGGCGCTGCAGGATTTCAGTCTTTCACGGCGTAGTGTGTTACCAATTGTTTTCTTGGTGACTATGGTCCCAGCTGCCTTAAGATCATTGACAAGATCCTCCCGTGTATTCTACGAATAATCGCACCAACTGTTGTCACCTTCTCACCAAGCTGCTTGGCGATGGTCTTGTAGCCCATTCCAGCCTTGTGTAGGTCTACAATCTTGTACCTGACATCCTTGGAGAGCTCTTTTGTCTTGGCCATGGTGGAGAGTTTGGAATCTGATTGCTTCTGTGGATAGGTGTCTTTTATACAGGTAACAAGCTGAGATTAGGAGCACTCCCTTTAAGAGTGTGCTCCTAATCTCAGCTCGTTACCTGTATAAAAGACACCTGGGAGCCAAAAATCTTTCTGATTGAGAGGGTGTCAAATACTTATTTCCCTCATTAAAATGCAAATCAATTTATAACATTTTTGACATATGTTTTTCTGGATTTTGTTGTTGTTATTCTGTCTCTCACTGTTCAAATAAACCTACCATTAAAATTATAGACTGATCATGTCTTTGTCAGTGGGCAAACGTACAAAATCAGCAGGGGATCAAATTCTTTTTTCCCCCTCACTGTATATGAATGTAAAATGTGATCCGCTATAGGAAGATAAAAATGTTACACCTGTAATATGGGTCAGATGTTTTGACTTGGTTGGGCTATAAACAAGCCGTTTTAGCTGTAGTAATGGAGCAACCATGACATGATCGAATCTGCGCTCGCTTTTTTCTCAAAGGCACTCGGAAACAACAGTACAGCGAAGCCTTATTACAAGATCTATTATCTGGGAGATTTTTTTCCTAGTCGCATTGTGCTCCCAAAATAAAACTCCTGGTCGCACAGAAAAACATTGGGCCCATCTACCCATACTTGAACAAGTTCATACATCATAGTTCGTTTGGAGCATACAACTTAGACGAGATACTACAACTTAGTTGTACTATAGCTTTCCCAAATATATCTCACAGTATCACTTTCATCCCTCTTTCTCCTAGATTCCCCCTACACCCATTGAAATAGCAACAGAAGAAGAGGTCTGTGCACATATTACCTTCCCAGTCCTATTGATTCGAACTGTTGTGCTTTGTCTGCATATTCTAAAAAAGGAACGTGAAAACACGTTTCATTCACGTGACGTTTGTTAATCATAATTGAATAGGCTAGCGTTTGATGTCCTGTTCTGCATGTGTGTGTCCCAGTTGGTGAATGAGTTCATGCAGCAGGCGCCTCCACGGCCCCCTCACAGCTTTGACATGGGTCAGTTACTGGAGGAAATGCAGCAGATCGATCAGCAGAGCTACAGACAGGCTCCACAGAGAGGTACACACACACAGCAGTAATAGGTTACCTTATTATACTCTCCAACGCAGCAAAAGCAACACCGTTATAGATTTGCAGTGTGTCTGCCCAGCTGCATGGCAGCACTTCCATATTGTTACCCCACAGGCCTTGGAACATATGTTGACACTTCAAGACACCTTTTATTATGTTTTCCTCTATCTGCCATCCAAGTACTCGCACTGAAAAACACACTTTTTTTGCCAATATGTGAAAAGCGTCTGCTAAATGGCATATTATTTTTATTATTATTAAGAAAACAACAACCTTTCCCTCCTGTCTTGTCCGTAGCTCCGGGTGTAGCTGCGTTGGCCCTGTCTGGTGATTGGACGTCTGAGTTTCTGTCGGGAGCGGATGCCGCCGCCGCCGCCTCATCAGGGCAGGCGGGACTTGGAGACCCAGCCGACGCTGATTGGACCAGAGAGTTCATCACTGATGGCACAGGTACATTTTTGGAATGTCAATGGTAGGCATAATTGCCAACCGTTTGTTTGAATGTACTTAGTGGCCACTACTTCTAACAAGTAGAGAAATAATCTGTATCTTACTCTCTTTCCCTTTCTCAGATCCCGGGCGTTGGGCAGAGGAGTATCTGGAGCAGTCAGAGGAGAAGCTATGGCTCGGAGACCTGGGAGAGAGGGAGCAAGAATGGTAATAATGGAGAGACAGAGAAAAAGAGGAGAGCAAGGGACATGTAGATAGATACAGTGAAATTCTGAGAAACCTTGAGAATGTTTACATTTACGTCATTTAGCAGACGCTCTTATCCAGAGCGACTTACAGTTAGTGCATACATTATTCTTTTTTTATTTTCATACTGGCCCCCCGTGGGAATCGAACCCACAACCCTGGCGTTGCAAACGCCATGCTCTACCAACTGAGCTACCTCCCTGCCGGCCATTCCCTCCCCTACCCTGGACGACGCTGGGCCAATTGTGCGCCGCCCCATTGGTCTCCCGGTTGCGGCCGACTACAGCAGAGCCTGGATTCGAACCAGGATCTCTAGTGGCACAGCTAGCACTGCGATGCAGTGCCTTAGACCACTGCGCCACTCGGGAGATATGTTCCAGAGAAGATGGTGCCATTGTGATGTTGAGCCGCCTTGGCCATAACATAGCTTTGTGGTAGTGAATAGAAGTCATTGCGTAACTCGAAGTCAAGAAAGAAAATGAAAGCCAGTAAATCCTGCACACAGGCTTTTAGTTTGTGTATTTAATGCGTTGACCCCATAAGTAGCAGTCATTTAATTAGGTATTCAAAAGTGCTTTTTGATTCCATCCTTAGTGGATATGTATTGTGAAAAGAGACAATACATTTCAATTACAATATATTTACAAGGACACAGTGTGATTATGTAAAAATTACATGGTCTCTTTAACCCACTTGTTCTTTAAAATGATCACTGTTTGAGACTCAGTAAGCTGTCTAAATTAACCCTTTGATGTTAATGTTTGTCAATCCAATAGGACGAAAGAGTACCTACCAGGAGACGAACTGAAGCAAACAGCCAATGAGATGGTCGCAAAGGTCGATGACCCTAAGTTACAGAACACTGAGGTGTGTGTTTGTGTGTGTGTTTCCATGTCGCGTGTGTTTCATACTTTTTTTTCTACATATTTATCACCATACCCTTTCCCCATTCTTTGTCCATAGAAGTAATGTAGCTTTGTAATAACAGGATCATTGTAGTTGTAGCCGTTTCTTTTGAGTTGTGAGACTCTTCTTTGTAGTCAATTAGACATCAAAATGTTTCTTGGGAAAGCATTTTGCTGTGATGGACCGTAGTATCATAGTGACTTTAGAACTGTTTGTGTGGTATCCAATTCCTCTGTCATTATTTTGGATTTGGCTAAAGCACAAATGGATCTGATGACCAATTTAGGTCCATAAGCCATAATGGATATTGTGTCATTGTTATGTTGTTGTTGTTGTGTTGCACTGTAGTTCCTGCGGTTCATTAGGCAGATTGGCGAGGGCAGTGTCACAGTGGAGGACAGAGCAGGCAAACAGCACACAGATAGAGCTCAGGCCAAGGAGGCTCAGAACTGGGCCTCCAACCTCAACCAGGTAGGAGCCAACTCCCAATGAGGACACAAGGGGAAGGGTGCAACTGTCAACCTACAGGGAGCCATCTTGGCTCAAGCTTCCTCATTTTGTGCCTCATGAACCCATATCCCAGGATTCGGTGCAGATTCCTGCAACTGTTACTAACTACATAACCAAGTGATGGCCATTAACTTTTCTGTATGTGAGCCTTGCACTAGGCTGTGCAATGTATAATTTGGAAATGGTATATGTAGAAATAATTTATTGTGGAAAAGAGAGCCTTGTCCTTTCTATACATGCGATTTCTATCTACCAACTTCTACCAATTAAAATCATCATAGCTGTTCCTGTCTTGAATCAGACTTCTAGTTCCCCTTGTCAAGTGAAGTCATGTTTTTAACAGGGTTGGGGCAAATCATTTTTCAATTCAGGTAGGGGATTGAAATATATTTTTATTTTTTAAAATTCATTATCATGAGTTGAATTCCAAGTCACTTCCTGAATTAGACCCCAGCCCTGGTGTTTACCCTTGAGTATGTAGTCATAGGAGTTCTCATGGTTGCCCTTTTAACTGTGACATCTACTTTTAAATAATAACCCCCTTTGACCCTGCTGTGAACTCTTGGCTTTCCCCTCCTTTGATTAACAACCCCATTAATTTGTACCAAATTAAAACACCTCCGTCCTCACCCCTCCCAAAACAAAAAACCCACCCCCAACGCCTCACACCTGCCACAAAACAATCCCGCCTCCCCCATTCTCTGCTCCCTGGTTGCCATAGTTCCTGGAGGAGTCTGGGGGAGGGACTCTACCCTTGACAACCCAAGAGTGGGATCAGAAGATTGCCAAAGCTAAGGCTAAACAGGCACATCAATGGGCTACTGTCGTCAGACAGGTAGGACCCCTGACGCAATGGCAACACTGCCCAGTGGCTCCGCAACCGGCTTTCTGCCAAGAAAGTTGCGTTGAGCTGATTATGTTTTTCATCAGCCTTTTTTGCAGTAGTTGGATGGCCGTTTTTAGTGGCAGCATTCTTTTCCCCCTGTAGGTTTTCCCGTAGTTTCTTTGCACTTTGTATAAACCCAAGGAAGATACAACGCGCGTAAGCAAATAGTTTTCGCTGATTCTACTTGCATTAAGATTACAGCAATGACTTTAGAAAAGTGGTAAAGATGACCTGCACTAGAGGTTTGTAGATTGTAGGGGAGAAAGGGAGTAGGAGAATGGGTGTGGTTCTCTGATGTGTTTTGCTTCTTCCCATTCCTTTATCTTGTCTTCCTCTCATCCCTCTTCCTCATCTTTTTCTGCTGCTCCTTTACTGTCACAACCTCAACGTCCCACTTTAAGTGTTGTTATAGAGGTACGTACAACTTGGTGTCCACGTCTGCCATTGCTACCTCTTCCTTCCTTCCTTCCTGTTCAGGTCTCAGTGGAGTCAGCGGAATCCTGGGTAGATGAGTTTGCCACAGCAGGTCCAGATTTCCAGCAAGCTAAAGCTGCTGTGGAGGTAAGCGAGAGACACCAGGGCGATACGAGTTAATACAGAACATTAAAATAGGAAAGATAACAGAATAATTATTTTTATCATCTTCCAAATTGTATCTCAAGAATAATTCCAGCCTATGCCCAAACATACTATACTGAACAAGCATATAAACCCAACATGCAACAATTTCAAAGATTTTACTGAATTACAGTTCATATAATGAAATCAGTCAATTGAAATAAATTCACTATGCCCTAATCTATGGATTTCACATCACTGGGCAAGGGCGCAGCCATGGATGGGCCTTGGATGGCATAGGCCCACCCATTGTTGAGCCAGGACCACCCACTGGGGAGCCAGGCCCAGCCAATCAGAATGAGTTTTTCCCCACAAAAGGGCTTTCTTACAGACAGAAATACTCCTCAGCACCCCTCAGACGATCCCGCAGGTGAAGAAGCTGGATGTAGAGGTCCTGGGCTGGCGTGGTTACACGTGGTCTGCGGTTGTGAGGCTGGTTGGATGTACTGCCAAATTGACGAAAACGATGTTTGAGGCGGCTTATGGTAGAGAAATGAACATTCAATTATCTGGCAACAGCTCTGGTGGACATTCCTGCAGTCAGCAAGCCAATTGCACGCTCCCTCAACTTGAGACATCTATGGCATTGTGTTGTATGACAAAACTGCACATTTTAGAGTGGCCTTTTATTGTCCCCAGCACAAGGTGCACCTGTGTAATGATCATGCTGTTTAATCAGCTTCTTGAAATGCCACACCTGTCAGATGGATGGCGTATCTTGGCAAAGGAGGGAGAAATGCTCACTAACATGGAAGTAAAGAAATATGTGCGCAAAATTTGAGAGAAATAAGCTTTTTGTGCATATGGAAAATTCCTGGGATCTTTTATTTCAGCTCATGAAACATGGGACCAGTACTTTACATGTTGCGTTTATATTTTTGTTCAGTATATATTAAGCTCTTTACATATACTATATTGCACTAATATGCCATTGCACATTTTCACTTCACACATCAGGTAATTACCATGTATCATTAGCTTAAAGTACACTGTATATAGAACCTTTATCCAAGTTCACATTGGCCCTTGGACGTCCCCTAAAAATAGTGGTTTGGACCAAAGTTAATGTTAAGGGGGATTCCCACAGCAACTTTATGATGGTGATGCCCTGATTTCTTAGGGCAGTTACCTGCCCAGCACCCCCATAATTTGACCCCTGACTTTGACATTGTGATTGTTCCTCTGTGTCAGAGCGACGTGGACTTCTGGGAGAAGCTGCAGCAGGAATGGGAGGAGATGGCGAAGAGAGACGCAGAGAGTCACCCCTGGCTCTCCGACTTTGACCAGATGCTCAGCAGCTCCTACGACAAGGTACCTGACCTAGCTTCCTATCCACCTGTGTAAGTGGTGTTGGAGGGCCAGTAGGAGGCACTCTTTCCTCTGGTCTAAAAAAATATCCCAATGCCCCAGGGCGGTGATTGGGGACATTGCACTGTGTAGGGTGCCGTCTTTCGGATGGGATGTTTAACGGGTGTTCTGACTCTCTGTGCTCACTTAAGGTCCCATGGCACTTATCCTAAGAGTAGGGGTGTTAACCCCGGTGTCCTGGCTGAATTCCCAATTTGGCCCTCATATCATCATGTCCACCTAATCATTCCCAGCTTCCAATTGGCTCATTCATCCCCCTTCCTCTCCCCTGTAACTATTCCCCAGGTTGTTGCTGTAAATGAGAATGTGTTCTCAGTCAACTTACCTGGTAAAATACGTTTTTATAAAAAAAGGGCCCGTATTCACAGAGTCTCATTAGGAGTGCTGATTAAGGATCAGTTTTGCCTTTTAGATCACAATGAATAAGATCAGCATTCCTACCTGTGCAGGCTAGAAAATCTGCCTTGTCTGCTAAGTTGCTGTTCATGATTTCTCTCTCTCTTCTCTCTCTCTCTCTCTCTCTCTCTCTCTATTTCTCTCTATTTCTCTCACACCCCCTCCCTCCAGGGGTACCAGTTTGAGGATGACAACCCGTACCTGTCCCACCAGGACCCCCTGGCTGAGGGGGTGAGGAGGATGGAGGCAGGGGACATCCCTGGGGCCGTGCGTCTGTTTGAGAGTGCCGTACAGCGAGAACCAGACAACCAACTGGTGAGACACTCATTAATAACTGATATAATAACATCTCAAGGTGAAATTATTTCTGGCTAACAAGTGCTGGCGACTAAGTGGGTTCTTTCCTACCCTGCTAGCATTAGGTGGGTGAAGAGATAAAGAGAACTAAGCACTCACACACTTTCTTCCCCACTTCTTTTTTTTTAGGCATGGCAATATTTGGGAACCTGTCAGGCAGAGAACGAACAAGAGTTTGCAGCCATCAGTGCCCTCCGCAGGTAAAGAGATAGAATAGCAGCCTCACTGACTGGAGAGAAGTCCCTGGTTATGTCCCAAGTGGCACCCTATTCCCTATATAGGGCACCCATAGGGCTCTGGTCAAAAGTAGTGCACTATATAGAGCAGGGGTGTCAAACTCATTTTGACCCGGGGGGCACGTTCTGTCTTCAACAAGGTCCGGAGGGCCGGACTGAAAATGTGTTCTGTCCTTGCTGTCAAAAAATGGTCCTTTGTTAACCTCTACGGGATTGGTGTCCCGTATATGGGACGGTTGAGCTAATGTGCGCCAATGTGATTAGCATGACTGTTGTAAGCAAACTTTCCAGGACATAGACATGTCTTATATGGGCAGAAAGCTTAAATTATTGTTAATCTAACTGCACTGTCCAATTTACAGTAGCTATTACAGTGACAAATTACCATGTTATTGTTTGAGGAGAGTGCACAACAACAAAAAACTTGTCATGGCAACTGGTTTGATACATTCACCTCTGAAGGTAAATAATGTACTTCCATTCAGTAATCTTGCTCTGATTTGTCATCCTAAGGGTCCCAGAGATAAAACGTAGCATAGTTTTGCTTGATTCAAATGTAGGGACTGGGTTCTACAGTTTGAACCCCTGCGGTCTCTTGCTCCACACCCACCCCGCCCGGCCATCTAGATGTGTGAAAGTTAGTGTATAAGCTAATGATCCATCAGGTATGACATTCCTGGGAGTGTGTATACTTACATTTTGTATTACCATATCACGTACTTGAAAATGTATCAATTGACGAATTCGGCCTTTCTCTTGCATTTCAAAGATGATGGGGGGGGGGGGGGAAAGAAAACGCATGTTTTTTTGTTTGTATTATCTTTTACCAGATCTAATGTGTTATATTCTCCTACATTAATTTCACATTTCCACAAACTTCAAAGTGTTTCCTTTCAAATGGTATCAAGAATATGCATATCCTTGCTTCAGGTCCTGAGCTACAGGCAGTTAGATTTGGGTATGTAATTTTAGACAAAAATTGAAGAAAGGGTCAGATCTTTAAGAGGTTAATTGTTTTTGGAGTTTTTTATGCTCACTGATTGTCTAGCTTTTGTTTCAGTGATTGTTAGCAAGCTGGACAGAGTGAGGAAACTGTATAAATGTAGGTCCATTATATAAACTGAACAAAAATATAAACGCAACATGCAACAATTTCAACGGTTTTACGGAGTTACAGTTCATATAAGGAAATCAGTCATTTGAAATAAATTCATTAGGCCCTAATCTATGAATTTCACATGACTGGGTAGGGGCGCAGCCATGGGTGGGCCTGCGAGGGCATATGAGCCAGACCAACCCATTGGGGAGCCAGGCCCAGCAAATCAGAATGACTTTTTCCCTACAAAAGGGCTTTATTACAGACAGGAATACTCCTCAGTTTCATCAGCTGTCTGGGTGTCTGGTTTCAGAGATCCCGCAGGTGAAGAAGCTGGATGTGGAGGTCCTGGGCTGGCGTGGTTACACGTTGTGGTATAGACATACTGCCAAATTCTCTAAAACGACGTTATGGTATAGAAATGAACATTACATTCTCTGGCAAAAGCTCTGGTAGACATTCCTGCAGTCAGCATGCTAATTGCACACTCTCTCAAAACTTGAGACATCTGTGGTATTGTGTTGTGTGACAAAACTGCACATTTTAGAGTGGCCTTTTATTGTCCACAGCACAACATGCACCTGTGTAATGATCAGTGGTGGAAAAAGGACCCAATTGTCATACAAGTAAAGATACCTTAATAGAAAATGACTAAAGTGAAAGTTACCCAGTAAAATTATATTTGAGTAAAAGTCTAAATGTATTTGGTTTTAAATATACTTAAGGATCAAAGTAAATGTAATTGTTAAAATATACTTAAGTATCTAAAGTTAAAGTATAAATCATTTCAAATTCCTTATATTAAGCAAACCACACGGCACCATTTTCTTGTTTTTAAAATGTCCGGATAGCAAGGGGCACACTCCAACACTCAGACATCATTTACAAACAAAGCAGGTGTTTAGTGAGTCCACTAGATCAGAGGCAGTAGAGATGACCAGGGATGTTCTCTTGATAAGTTTGTGAATTAGACTATTTTCCTGTCCTGCTAAGCATTCAATATGTAACGAGTACTTTTGGGTGTCAGGGAAAATATATGGAGTAAAAAGTACATAATTTTCTTTAGGAATACAGTGAAGTAAATTTAAAAGTTGTCAGATATAAGTAGTAAAGTACAGATACCCCAAAAAACTACTTAAGTAGTACTTTCAAGTATTTTTACTTAAGTACTGTACACCACTGGTAATCATCATGCTGTTTAATCAGCTTCTTGATATGCCATACCTATCAGGTGGATGGATTATCTTGGCAAAGGAGAAATGCTCACTAACAGGAATGTAAAGATATTTGTGCACAAAATTTGAGAGAAATAAGCTTTTTGTGCATATGGAAAATCTTTTATTTCAGTTCATGAAACATGGGACCAACACTTTACATGTTGCGTTTATATTTTAGTTCACCATTTCGATTTTTTGGGTCGGTCATTTTAAAGTATATATTTGTTGTTTTAGTAAAACCACCCATGGGCCTCATTGAATTGGCTTGTATGTTTGACACCCCTGAAATAGAGAACAAGGGTTCCTTTTGGGACGTAGCTCCTGTGTGACATTAAGAGTATGTCATGAAGTATGTACTTATATTTTATTTATGAATACATGTTTTATGTGTGGCTTGAATAGAAAGCTGCTATGATAAGCATGGGTGGGAAATGGGAAGTCCTTGAAGTTACATGATGCCTGTGACGACTTGTTGCCGTAGTGTTGGCTGACATTTTCTCGGGTTCTCTCACCTTTCTCTCTTTTTTTCTCTCTTGCTCTCTCCTTTTCTCTCGCTGTTAGATGCATAGAGTTGAAGAAGGACAACCTGACCGCTCTGATGGCACTGGCCGTCAGTTTCACCAACGAATCGCTGCACAGGCAGGCCTGTGAGACCCTTCGCGATTGGCTGAGGCACAACCCCGCGTACCGGCCAGTCTTGGAGCAGAGTGAACGGGAGCGAGAGAAGGACGGAGAGGCCAGAGAGAGGGAGAGATTTGGCTCACTGCTGCCAGAGTGAGTGGACCTTTTCATTGTGTACAAATGTGGTGTGCATGTATATTCAGCATATACTTATAACTCTTAATCAATATAACACCAAATGAAAGGCAGAAATATGCTAAATATGCAATACAGGAAGTTCTTCTGTATTTTCGAATGTTTTATATGTTACGAAAACATGGATTATATCTGTTGATTAAACAATTGTAATATTTTAAGCCATCTCCCTCCTTCTTTTTTCCCCATTTCTGTGCCTCCCTCCTTCCTCCCCCACTCTCAGATCTTTGTTTACAGAGGTGCAGTCCCTGTTCCTCAGTGCGGCGAACTCTGAACCCGCCCACGTCGACCCCCAGCTACAGTGTGGCCTGGGAGTCCTCTTCAATCTGAGCGGGGAGTATGACAAGGCCGTGGACTGTTTCACCGCAGCCCTCTCTGTCACACCACAGGTACACTAGCAGGTTATCCACTTCAGAGCAGTAACTCTTGCCAATCTGTGGTTCATGTGTGTGGAGAATAAACACGCTTGATTATAATTTGCTTAACTTTATACTGTTTAAATAAAATTGATAAATTCAAACATTTTCGAATACATGCATCCTTCCTTGAAGTAATTTCTGATCTGTATGCTAATGGTCACCTGAAAGCAATTGGGGCCACGTCATTGTAAAAATAATTGTGAGCAACCTTTTATTTTGTTTTCAGAGGGGGGGTTATTGGTACAAAAACAATCAAAGAAATGCATACAAAGATAACCCCAACCCCAAACCATCTTAAAGCCAACATTTGTTTCGCAGCAGTGCTGCCTGCCAGCAGTAATCTTCTCTGATTGATTGAGATATTCAAGGGGCTATAATCGTTAAGTAACATAATAGATGCAAAGCGTAGAATATTTTTATTCATGCACTTCGAAATGAATATTTTTACTTTGCCCCAGAAGCATTTAACCTCAGCGCACTCCCACATCATATGAATGTAATGTATTTTACTTATTGGTTTAGAAGTAGCTTCAGACTGAACATCTACTTACTCAGTTGCAGGTTGGGTGGTATTTTCAGGTTTCTCCGGAGCTTCTTCTGCTGATTGTTAGTTTGCTAGAAAGTTTGCTGGATAGTCCTTGGCAGGAAGTAATTTTTTCCAAAATCAAGGTTGTATGTTTGAATTTTTCAATTTGGAGTGAAGGGAATGCAGAGGGTAGTTTTCTGTATAGGTCCTTGTGGAAAAAATCCAAATGTATCCAACTCTAATTCAAATTGTTAGCAAAAAATTCAGGAGCTCATCTCTCTTGTCTGTCTCCCTCTCTCTCTCAGGACTATCTGCTGTGGAATAAACTGGGCGCCACCCTGGCCAATGGAAGCCGCTCAGAGGAGGCTGTTGCCGCCTACAGGAGGGCACTGGAACTGCAGCCAGGCTTCATCCGCAGTCGGTACAACCTGGGAATCAGCTGTGTCAACCTAGGAGCCCACAGGTGAGAGGGAGAGCCTTTTGTGGCCAGAGATGCAACATTTTGTAAGAACAAAATTCACACAACAGTTTTTTTTTATATATATAATGTTCGATCCAAACCACTTGAAACACTGCACTTTCTTATGTACGTCAAAGGTAATTTTTACTTTACATTTACATTCTAGTCATTTTAGCAGACGCTCTTATCCAGAGTGACTTACAGTTAGTGAGTGCATACATTTTCATACTGGCCCCCCCGTGGGAAACAAACCCACAACCCTGGCGTTGCAAGTACCATGCCTACCAACTGAGCTACAGGGGACCTTTACATAATGTATTGACTTTATTCACAATATAATAATTTTTGCCTTAATACAAATCTTTTGGATGCACCACAATGACACTTCCAAGTTGACCCCTATTCTCTTCCTGGTTCACAGAGAGGCCGTGGAGCACTTCCTGGAAGCCCTGTCCCTGCAGCGCCAAGCGTCGGGGGACGGCGAGACGGTCGGTGCAAGCCGGGGCCCGGGGGGCGCCGCAGCCACCATGATGTCCGACAACATCTGGTCCACCCTGCGCATGGCCTTAAGCATGATGGGAGAGAGCTCGCTATACGCGGCGGCCGACCGGCGAGACCTCGACACGCTGCTCTCCCACTTCTGTCAGAGGGAGGGGGAAGCGGTGGGGGAATGAAGGCGTGGGAGGGCCGAGGGAGGGAGAGGGGCAGGAGGAGAGGTGATAGAGTGCGAGTGCTCACTTAGGGGAGGAAGGTGTCTGGGAGAGGTAGAGGGAGAGGGAGAAAAAGAGGAGAGAGAGAAGTCCCCTCCACAAACAACCCCCTAGCCCCTAACCCTATAGGCACTTCATATAGATCTGAAATGATTGGATAGGTATAAACAACACGGAAGTAGCTCCATACGTAGCATTTCTGCCATCTTGCTTATAACTATCAGGGTTGGGGTCAGTTTACTTCCTGAATTGAAATGGAACTGACTCCAACCCTGATACCTATCCAATCCTTTCAGGAAGAGAGGGAGGATGATGTGTGACAAGGGGAGAGTAGTCTGAAAGGGAGGAGAGGTGAGAGAGACATTTGTTGTGACTATCAGCAACAAAGGGAAATGCGGAGTATACACCAGGTGTATTGAATACATACTATTTCCTCCCCTGATCACTCTAACATAGCCTGGTTGCCAGTTGGTTCCTTCGTTGTCATTATCACGTTTGACACAAAGCAGAAACAGACTGGCACACAGGCTAGTTCCCAAACGTCTGGTTAGTTACCCTCTGTCCTCAGCAACTGGTGCAGGGACGTTCTTGTTGTGTTCCTCATAATCAGAGGCATCATCATGCCTTTGAATCTGAGGAGGCACGTGACACCCTTAGTTTCACTCAGCCCTATGAACTAAGGATGTATACATTAAATGTATACTAGTGCAAAGTTTGTACCTTATGTTTTCCAGAGGGAATAAAACACTGAAGTGGTACAGCAAAAGATCAAGTTGAGATTAATGTTACTGTAATGTATAGAAAAGATAGGACCATGTTTGTTTGGAGGATCTTTGTTTTTCCTGTTTTATTCCCCCATGAAAATAAGAAGTTCAAAGTTTGGATTAGTCGAATACTTAGCAAACCTGGCTTACTGATTACGAATCAATTGCTGAAGATGAAAAGAGACCATTACAGTAATATAGATATCTGGCTTTGGAGCAGGGGTGCTGAACTCCGGTCCCTGAGAGCCATAGTCTGTCTGTTTTTCGTTATTTTATTTTGATCACAGAATGAATTATACTCGGGTACTCAGTCCAATCAATGAAGTACTCGAGAGAAAGGAAAGACTGCTGACATGAGTTGTACACACCAGAGTCGAATTCACTAGTAGGAACCCAACGGAAGCAAACAGGGAGGGACCTACCTGAATTTGTCTGATAAGAAACGCTTGTTTTCATTTTCTGTCGCTACGGTGTGCAAGAATAAATATGACTCCGCTTTGGACAGAGGATGACATCAGTCATACCGAAAGAGGGGTCTTTGCACTCCTTCCCTCCCTCAACCATTTTTTCTTCAGTCAAATGCTCTTGTTGTAAAAAATAATTAGCTTAATTGTAAAATAATGCTTTTTGCCATATTGTCTGTATGATAATTATTGTACTGTTTTCAAAATAGTTAACCAGACTGTAATGATTATTCATGTGATATTCAGCAATAAAGCCTACTTTTCATGTTTGTGTGAAAGAAAGGGCAGTATTTCCCATATTTGTATTTTCCTTGACCAGTTGCAGGATAGCAGACGCAAATAGACCGAAAAGACAAAGGCTGCTTTTACAACACGAAACAGCAAATGGTCAATGCAGTTAGTTCATTCAGCCTAGAGGATCTGCTAGAGGGACTTCTTTGTATTGCACATATCCAGCTCTTTCTATTAATAGTAAGTAGCACTCAACAAGTGGACAAGTACTTGAAAGGACGAAGAGGTAAGAATTCGGCGTTCAAATATGTTGCATTGGCCAACATTGACGATTATCAAACAGGATCAAGTTCAAATGTATGCCTGCGATTTCTATCTGCCAACGTAAATCATCATAGCTGTACCGGTCTTGAATCAGACTTCCAGTTCCCCTTGTCAAGTGAAGTCATATGTTTTTAATAGAGTTGGGGCAAATTCTTTTTCTATTCAGTTACGGGATAGAAAGATAATAGGATTTTTTTTTTCTTTCATTATTATGAGTTGAATTCCAAGTCTCTTTCTGAATTAGACCCCAGCCCTGGTGTTTACCCTTGAGTATGTAGTCATGGGAGTTCTCATGGTTGCCCTTTTAACTGTGACATATACTTTTGACCCTGCTGTGAACTCTTGGCTTCCCCTCCTTCGATGAACAACCCCCATTAATATGTACCAAATTAAAAACAAAAACCCACAAAATGCCTCACGCATTTCTTGGAGGAGAGTGTACAAAACATTAGGAACACCTGGTCTTTCCATGACAAAGGCTATCAAATCAATTCAAATCAAATTTTATTGGTCACATGCGCCGAATACAACAGGTGCAGACATTACAGTGAAATGCTTACTTACAGCCCTTAACCAACAGTGCATTTATTTTAAACAAAAAAGTAAAAATAAAACAACAACAAAAAAAGTGTTGAGAAAAAAAAGAGCAGAAGTAAAATAAAGTGACAGTAGGGAGGCTATATATACAGGGGGGTACCGTTGCAGAGTCAATGTGCGGGGGCACCGGCTAGTTGAGGTAGTTGAGGTAATATGTACATGTGGGTAGAGTTAAAGTGACTATGCATAAATACTTAACAGAGTAGCAGCAGCGTAAAAAGGATGGGGTGGGGGGGCAGTGCAAATAGTCCGGGTAGCCATGATTAGCTGTTCAGGAGTCTTATGGCTTGGGGGTAGAAGCTGTTGAGAAGTCTTTTGGACCTAGACTTGGCACTCCGGTACCGCTTGCCGTGCGGTAGCAGAGAGAACAGTCTATGACTAGGGTGGCTGGAGTCTTTGACAATTTTGAGGGCCTTCCTCTGACACCGCCTGGTATAGAGGTCCTGGATGGCAGGAAGCTTTGCCCCAGTGATGTACTGGGCCGTACGCACTACCCTCTGTAGTGCCTTGCGGTCGGAGGCCAAGCAGTTCTATCCAGGTGAATGCTATGATCCCTTATTGATGTAAATTGTTAAATCCACTTCAATCAGTGTAGATGAAGTGGAGGAGATGGGTTAAAGAAGGATTTTTAAGCCTTGATACAATTGAGACATTGATTTTGTATGTGTGCCATTCAGAAGGTGAATGGGCAGGATAAAATATTTAAGTTCCTTTGAACGGGGTATGGTATAAAACGGGGTACCGGGTGCACTGGTTTGTGTAAAGAACTGCAATGCTGCTGTGTTTTTCACGCTCAACAGTTTCCTGTGTGTATGAAGAATGGTCCACCACCCAAGGGACATCCAAACAACTTCACACAACTGTGGGAAGCATTGGAGTCAACATGGGCCAGCATCCCTGTGGAACGCTTTCAACACCTTGTAGAGTCCATGCGGGGACGAATTGAGGCTGTTCTGAGGGGAAAAGGGGGAGGGGGTGTTCTTAATGTTTGGTATATTATGCCATGGCACATTTTCACTTCACACATCGGGTAATTATAGTGTATCATTGGCCTAAAGTATAGTACACTATATAACCTTTATCAGTGTTGACATTGGCCCTTGGGCGTCCCCTAAAAATAGTGGTTTGTACCAATGTTAATGTTAGGGGGATTCCCGCAGCAACTGGTATAATGGTGATGCCCTGATTTCTTAGGGCAGTGACCTGCCAAGCACCCCCATCATTCGACCCCTGACCTTGACATTGGCGTGCCAGAGCAATGTGGAGTTATGGGAAAAGCAGCAAATGTGCCTACTCTGGTTCTATATCGTGGAGCTCCGCCCCATAGGGGAGCTCTGCTCCTAATGGTTTACCCTCTGCCCTAAGGCAGCAGCAGCCTGAGACAAAATTATGCACACACCTACAGCCAATAGGAGTACAGGTGTCCCTATAAGAGGGGGTGCCTCCCCTCAATCAGCCTCCCTTTTTCTTCAGCGACTGGACTAGACTGAAGAAGCCAAGAAGAGACGAAGAGAAGACTCAGGACGAAGAAAACGCCGTCGATTTTCCAGATCATCGACGTCGTCCTACAATGAGCACACCAAGCTTATCCATAGGGTAAGTATTTAACAAAAGCTCTTTTCAGAGCTCAATGTCGCTGTTCCCCTTGGCGGCTGTCGACCCCCCCGACATATGTTTCGTGGGTTGAGGGACACAGCACGCCAGGGACAGCTTCATTAATCCCCCACTATGCGCCAGCTGCGCCCTCCCTTTTTGAAGGAGTGGAAGCAGCGTTGGGCATTTTTAGGGAGGATATTCCTCTTGAGGATGTGCTATCAGTGTTAGTCTCAGCTTCTGAGGCATCATCTGAAGGCGCTGACTCAGGAGATGACAGGGCTATTGGGGAAGAAATGAATATTCTATTGGAACAATTCATTACACTGACCCAGATGTTTAACACCCCTTTTCCTTCGGGAAATTGTGAGGTCATTACATCCCTGGATGATGACGCCACAGCCTCTCTGTGCCTGAATTCTCAGGTCTCATTGAGTGGGCTGCTAAACAGCGGGAGATTAAGCTGCCCCCCATTCCCTCCAACCCGGAAGTGGATATGAGGAAGGGCGGCCGTTACTCTCGCTACAGCTTGGCGTCAGACGGCGGCCTCCAGCAGCAAGGGAGGGCGGCCTCCAGCAGCAAGGGAGCGGGCCTCGCCCCCCCCTGCAGCGCCAGAGGTGCCGGCGAGAGAGGTCATTAAAGCGTCATCCTGGCATCACCCGAAGGGCGGCCAGAAGAGACGCCGTTTATGACAGGCGAGGGGGAGAGAACGGAAGACGGCACAGCGCCTGCTGTGACCGAGCCCACTGTCCCCCCCCACTCTACCGTTGAGTGTATGGAGGAGAATGTTTTTTGTTGATGTGTGTAATAAAGAGTTGGCTCTACTTGACACTGTCAAAAAAGAGCCCCTTTTCCACAATACATCCGAGAGCGTTCGACCTTCCTCACTCTCGCTCTCTCTCTTACCACTATGAGTGCAGCTCAGCCCACCATGGTGCGTTGCTGAATGCACACATAAGGCAGGTATATAAAAGGTATTAAGTGTACCTTATAAAGACCTCACTTTACAGACTCCTAGGAGTGCTGTAGTGAGTGTCTCACATAGCAGGCTGCAGTCTCAGCCAGATAATGGCATGATGACGCGACCGCTATTCGGGACGGCGCTCTGTCTCAGGCTAACGCCTCAGTCAGTGCAGTTCAGACCCGTGCTGCGTTCACGGAGGGCCTGATTACTACGGTTACGGGCGTAACCAACGTATCGGCGCCCCCGTTTTCTCTCAGAACGCGCTGATAATAACCACATTGGGGATGGCGCACTATCACAGACTAAGGTCTCTGTTAGTACGACCCAGACCCATGCTGCGTTCAAGAAGGGCCCGATTACCACGGTCACGAAGGTGCCCAGTGTATCGGCGCCCCCACCTTTTTCTGAACGCGCCCAGGCTCACCACACTGAGTGTAGTTCAGCCCACCAGAGGTGCAGAGCTGAACGCACACAGGAGGTGAAAGGAGGAATAATACCTAGACGCCGTCTTGGTTTATCTCAAAGAGACCTCACATTACAGACTCCAAGGAGTACTGTAGTGAGTGCCTCTCATAGCAGGCTGCAGTCTCAGTCAGGAGACATGATGACGCAGCCGCTAGTTGGGGATGGCGCACTATCGCAGACTAAGGTCTCGGTTAGTGCGATTCAGACCCATGCTGCGTTCACGGAGGGCCCGATTACCACGGTGACGAAGGTTCCCAGTGTATCGGCGCCCCCACTTCTTTCTGAACGCGCTAATACTCACCACACTGAGCGTAGTTCAGCCCACCAGAGGTGCAGAGCTGAACGCACACAGGAGGTGAAGGGAGGAAAGATACCAAGACACCGTCTTGGCTTATCTCAAAGAGACCTCACATTACAGACTCCAAGGAGTACTGTAGTGAGTGCCTCTCATAGCAGGCTGCAGTCTCAGTCAGGAGACATGATGACGCAGCCGCTAGTTGGGGATGGCGCACTATCGCAGACTAAGGTCTCGGTTAGTGCGATTCAGACCCATGCTGCGTTCACGGAGGGCCCGATTACCACGGTGACGAAGGTTCCCAGTGTATCGGCGCCCCCACTTCTTTCTGAACGCGCTAATACTCACCACACTGAGCGTAGTTCAGCCCACCAGAGGTGCAGAGCTGAACGCACACAGGAGGTGAAGGGAGGAAAGATACCAAGACACCGTCTTGGCTTATCTCAAAGAGACCTCACATTACAGACCCCAAGGAGTACTGTAGTGAGTGTCTCTCATAGCAGGCTGCAGTCTCAGTCAGGAGACATGATGACGCAGCCGCTATTTGGGGATGGCGCACTATCGCAGACTAAGGTCTCGGTTAGTGCGATTCAGACCCATGCTGTGTTCATGGAGGGCCCGATTACCACGGTCACGAAGGTGCCCAGTGTATCGGCGCCCCCACTTCCCTTTGAACGCGCTAATACTCACCACACTGAGCGTGACTCAACCCACCAGGGGTGCAGAGTTGAACACACACAGAAGGTGAAAGTTAAGAAGGTATCAAGGCGCCGCCTTGTTTTACCTCATAGAGACCTCATACTACAGACTTCTAGGAGTACTGTAGTGAAGGGCTCTGATAGCGAATTGCAGTCACCTAAGATGACGCAATCGCTTGCTGGGGATGGTGCCCTGCCGCAGGCTGTGGCCTCGGTCAGCGCAATTCAGACCCGCGATGCGTTCAAGGAGGGCAGGAATACGACGGTTACGGGTTTAACCGATGTCCCTACTCCTCTTTCTTTCTCAGAACGCATTTCCTCTCCCTTTCACGGGAGGCCCACCTTGGGCTGTTCCACCACTTTAATGTTGGGGAACAGTGGCGGTAAGGGCCTTAGAGGAATACAGGTCCTTCCTACTGGATGCACCACAGCTTCGCGCCCAGCCACTTTCTCTGCATTGCTGGCAGTGGCGAAGAAGCTGCACCCTCTCACGCTGGCTAGAACAGACGTTGCAGAAGGGTTATGCTCTCCAATTCCACCGGACCCCACCCCCGTTCAGGGGAGTGGTGGAGACGGTGATGAAAACGCCAGACAAAGTGGCCGCTCTGATGACAGAGATTACGGAACTTTTGGCGAAGGAGGCAGTGACAGTAGTTCCCCGGGAGCAAAGGAACAAAGGGCTATATTCGCCTTATTTCCTAGTGCCCAAAAAGACGGGGGGAGTGAGGCCGATTTTGGATTTACGCATTCTCAACGAGAGCATAACCAAACGGCCCTTCCGAATGCTAACGACAAAACGTCTGCTGGAATGTGTCCAGAGAGGGGACTTTTGTACGAGCATAGACCTAAAGGACGCGTACTTTCATGTGCCGGTTCAGCCGCGTCACAGGAAGTTTCTGCGGTTCGCTTTTCAAGGGGTGGCGTACGAATACACGAGGATGCCATTTGGGTACGCCCTGGCACCTCGCACATTTTCCAAGTGTGTGGAGGCGGCATTGGAACCGTTGCGTCGTCAGGGAATACGGCTACTAGCCTACCTGGACGACCTACTGGTTCTCGCCCCGTCAGCAGAGCTGGCGATCACTCACACAACACAGACAGTGATGCATCTCACAAGTCTGGGGTTCGCTGTGAATTGGAAAAAGAGCGCGCCCTGGCCCACTCATCAGATTGTCTACCTGGGGATACAGCTAGACACTGTGAGGATGAGGGCTCGAATTTCGGACCCCCGAAGGGTAGCCTTGTTGCTAGCCCTAAGGAAGTGTCGTCCGAATCACACGGTGACGGCGCTGTCGATCATGTCACTTTTGGGTCTCATGTCGTCAGCCCACTCTGTGGTTCCGCAGGGACTCCTGCACATGCGCAGGACGCAGCGATGGTTCGCCCAACTAAGACTAGACCCATTGCGTCAACGTCATCGGTTGGTGGTGGTTCCCCTCTCGCTCAGTGCAGACCTAAACTATTGGAGAAACTCGCGCGTTCTCACGCACGGAGTCCCGATAGGAAAGGTGTCCTCTCACATCCCAGTATTCACGGATGCGTCCCTGACGGGATGGGGAGGGACATGTCAGACACAAGCGATAGGAGGTATGTGGCCTCAATCAGGTCGTCACATCAACCTCCTGGAGTTGGAAACGGTTCGACTGGTTCTGACCCACTTCGCGTCTACCCTTCGGGGTCGCGATGTGCTGGTCTGGTCAGACAACCGGACCACAGTAGCCCACATAAATCGCCAGGGTGGAGTCAGGTCTCCTGCTCTCCATCGGGCGGCAGAGGAATTGTGGCTGTGGGCTCACGAGCACCTTCGCTCATTGAGAGCAGCACACATTCCGGGCTACTTGAGCGTAGGAGCAGACCTCATGTCAAGAGGGGGTCCTCGAGACGACGAGTGGTGTCTGCATCCAGACATTGTTCTCCAGATTTGGGAACAATTCGGGAGAGCCGAGGTGGACCTATTCGCGTCACGCGTGAACGCGCAATGTCCTCTGTGGTTCTCTCTGAGGGAACAGGACAAACCGCCACTGGGAAGGGACGCCTTTGCGCACCAACCGTGGCCGAGAGTTCTCCTGTATGCATTCCCTCCGCTGTCCTGCATTCTCCCACTGCTAGCCAGGGTGAGGTCAGGGGGGCTGTCAGTGATACTGATAGCGCCCGATCGCCCGGGGGCTCTGTGGTTTGTGGAGACGAGTCAGATGTTGATTGCGCCACCTTGGCCAATTCCACATCGACGGGACGCGTTGTCTCAGGCGGCTGGCACGATAGGGAAATTGCCCATAATCGGCCAACCACTGAAGGCCTGGCTGCTGAGAGGGACAGGCTAGAGCGCCGTGGGTTATCTGATGCAGTGATCAGGACCATACAGGGTTCACTTGCCAGTTCCACTTCTAAGATGTATGCCAGTAGATGGAACGTGTTTTCACGATGGTGTGTCACACAAGGTGTGGACCCCATGAGCTGTCAGGTGGAGAGTATTCTCTCTTTTCTGCAGCTCATGTTTGATAAGCAAAAATCGCCTGCCACGATTAGAGTGTTTGCAGCAGCGATTTCAGCTTGTCATGAGGGTTTTGGCAGAGACAATGTCTTTAGTCACCCTCTAGTGAAACGCTTCCTATTAGGAACGCGGCGACTTAGGCCAACACCTAGAGTCACACTTCCTCAGTGGGATTTGGCTTTGGTACTCGAAGCGCTATGTAAGTCGCCCTTCGAGCCATTGAATCAAATACCCCTCAAGATGCTGTCTATCAAGACAGCACTGTTGCTCGCTTTGACTACAGCTAAGCGGGTCAGTGATTTGTGTGCTCTTTCGACGAGACCTGACTGCCTGGCCATCAATGGTGACCTGAGCAGAGCAGTGTTACGTCCTAACCCGGCATTTGTGCCGAAGGTTATTAAGAGTTCATATAGGTCACAGACCGTGGAGCTGTGGGCTTTTTCTCCTCCTCCTCATAGAGAGAGGAGTGAGGAGAAGCTCCATCGCCTGTGCCCGGTACGCGCTTTGGCGTGTTACGTCGAGCGCACAGCAGCGATTAGGTCATCGCCTCAGTTGTTTGTGTGTCACGGTGCGGCTGCACTAGGTAGACCACTTTCAAAACAGAGGCTGTCTCACTGGCTTTGTGAAGGCATTGAGACAGCTTATGAGGTAGCAGGGCGGCAATTGCCTCAGGGTATCAGAGCTCACTCCACTCGTGGAGTAGCGGCTTCTACTGCCCTTTTTAGAGGAACAGGAGTAGAGGATATCTGTAGAGCAGCATCCTGGTCGACGCCGTCTCCATTTATCCGTTTCTATCTCTTAGATATGTCTTCTAATTCTCTGGCTTGATCTGTACTCAGCGTGGCTGAAGGGAGATCTTGAGCAAGAAAGAGAGGAGAAGCAGGACTGTGGACACAGGTTTCCATCAGGTCCGCTTTGGTTAGGAAGACGTGTTTTTGACAGATGTGTTTTCTAACTCTTTGGCTCGGTCTGTACTCAGCATAGCTGAAGGGAGATCTGGAGCTAGGAAGAGAGGGAAAAGCAGGACTATGGACTGGGTTTCCATCAGGTCCGCTTTGGATAAGAAAACATATTTTGTGGCATGAATCCTGACTGACAGGGTCAGTACAGTAGAGGCATGCGTTGATTAACAGAGTATGAGGTCATCTATCTGCTTGTTCAGTTAGTATGACTCATGTTTTTGTTCCTGCCCACTAATCTCTGGGATTCCATTGAGTGAGTGAGGCGGTCTACCGCGTTCATAATGTAGAGTGACACTTGATGTCATTCCATTAGTGGTCGGTAGTGTTTTCACAGGATATTGAGGCACATCTATCTGCTAGTACAGATTAGTATGGCTTCTATTCTGGTGATCTGCCCACTAGTCATTGGCATTGCCATTGGACTAGGTGGGGCGGGTCTTTTAACCGATGACGCGGTATATTGTGACGCCCGTAGGGGTTTTTAGTTGCAGTACTGCGGGACTCGGTTGCAGCCATTGCTAGGTTTGACTTTCTCGTTTCGATGGGAAGTGTTAGGCTCGGCAGGGAGTACATTTTGGAGCGCTACGCTCCGCCTTAAACCATTAGGAGCAGAGCTCCCCTATGGGGCGGAGCTCCACGATATAGAACGATTAGTTACCGGAGTGTAACTCCAGTTCTATGAGTGGAGCGGAGCCCCATAGGACTTAAGGCCCTGCCGACCCTCTCTAGTCTCGCTGAAGAAAAATATCTCGGGAGGCTGATTGAGGGGAGGCACCCCCTCTTATAGGGACACCTGTACTCCTATTGGCTGTAGGTGTGTGCATAATTTTGTCTCAGGCTGCTGCTGCCTTAGGGCAGAGGGTAAACCATTAGGAGCAGAGCTCCCCTATGGGGCTCCGCTCCACTCATAGAACTGGAGTTACACTCCGGTAACTAATCGTTTTGGCATGTGCGCTCTAGACAACAGTTTGCAGATGCAGTGAGGGTGGGCAATATAGGCTACATGATGAGATTATTATGGATAACAATGAGAATATTTATATTTGTTGAACGCCACCCTGTGAAATTCATCTTAACTTTTCATCTGTAGCCTAATAAACTGCTGCGTTCCTTAGTCATAGTGGGAGGACCACACAACATGGTTATTATATCAATATTTGCGAATAAAGGCGTTTCCACCACCATTTCAAGATCCCACCATGTCAAACGAACAAATTATCTGTCAGCAGCAAATGCATTTATAAAATTGTATTGAAACTCCTGTTTCCATCACAGTTGTCTTGATATTATTTTATTCGGTATGACTTCACTCACATAAAAACTGTGGATGGAAACGTGGTTATTGACACTATTTCCCGAATTTAAATTTTTCTTAGTCAGTTGCTGTAGAGTAGACCCAAATAGGACAAAAATACCCAGGATTAGGCTGCTTTTACAGCACAAAACAGCAAATTGTAAATGCAGTTGCTAGTATCTGCTGCAAGGACTACTTTGTATAGAACTTTATGGGTTTATATACATCATTGAACTTTACTAATCTATCGGTTTTGCACAGATACGGTATTTTGGCCGCTTTCTATGGGTATAGCACAACCAAACATGTTCCTTCACATCCGTATTCCCGTTCACGAGATAAGAATGCGACTTTCAAATAATGTTGCATCGCACAACATTCAAGAGGCTCAAGTTCAAATGTGAAAACTGTTGCAAATTTGTCCCCAATGCATTGCCAGACGTCGTGTAGGTTTTAAATGTGTTTTCAGTAGCAAACCACGCCCATTTTTGACGTCGTAGGCGCAATCAGCCAATCTCCGTTGGGAAGGCGGAGGCACCAACTTCACTGATTGGCTGGTTTGAAAATAACTGGACGCATGCTTTTCACAAATTAAATCCTCATATTTTGCTGCGACAAAGTTAAAGGACACTTACTTCTAGCTAAACGTGCAAGGTAAGTCATTGTTTTCTAAAAGCTACTTTATTACCTAGCAGTTTCATGTGAGTCACATACAAATAATCGAAGAGCAAGAACCTTATTTTGTAGCTAGCTTGAATATAGCTTTGTTAAACTGAGTTTATCCACCCGCATCTTTGGTTTAGCTAACGTGACTTGTTTACTAGTTAGATTGAGCAAGTTTTTGCTAGTTATCCACAATGATTGTAAATTGCCTAAGTAATACTTTTTTTAATTTGGCTTCAAAAACAAGAGCACGTTTTTAACAAAGTTAGCTAACTAGATAGAAAACAATGAATGGCACTGCAAACTTGCTCTAACTTTAACTTTCGTCTAACTTCTGTCTCAGGACATTAGCCATCTATCGTCATGGGATCCAGCGAGAGCAAGGTTGCTGTGGCCTCAACGCCCAAACCAGTCCCCACCCAGCGTATTAGACATGATCGTCTCTCTCAGCTTGTCGACCCACGGTCTCCATCTGTAACCATTGACCGCACACCCATTCAGGTAACGTTTTTCATTTTCATTTGGGCCAGCATTTTTATTTGAAAATGGTTTATTATTTAATAACTTGTAACTCATGCATTTGAATACTCTCGTATCATGTATAATTGTTCAATGTTTACTGTATCCGTATTGTATGTAGATTGTGTAAATTCCTGTCTGTTTTGGCTGTATATTTTGTCTGTTATTGGCAGCACCATTTCACCAAGTCTAATTTTGGTTCAACTGTACTTGGCGTATAGAGCCCCGCGGTGGTGTCATAATACCCATAAAACCTAGCAGTCAAACAGGGAAATAGTTCCAATCGTTTTACCACAATTTTTTAAAACACTTAAAATAAGGGCTGTTTCATGTAGGCTTACCCTGGCGTGACGTTTTGATACCCTTGTAAATCTCTCTAGGACAAGGTGACTTATCAATATATTGGCCTGTATTTACCCCCCAAAATTAAATGCTAATGTGGCTATCATAAAGAACTACAAATTCCATGATGATCTGGAACAGACTGCTGAATCCAGGCAAAGGTAAGAATCTCTGGATTAACTATCTAATGTTAGCTAAATGTAGTAGGTAATGAATAAATTGGACACATTTCTGTACATGGACAATTCTGTGAACTGTCTTGTGCAAGTTTTACATTGACAGTGCCTGTTAGCAAAGGTGTGAGCTAGAGATGCTGTGCAGGAGTTTGCAGGGATTTGTAGTTTTGCATGATGTCTACTTTGACGCTAATTAGCATTTTAGAATCTGAGTAAATAGAGCCGAAAAATGGATGTTACCTTGTCCGAGATACATTTCCATGGTTATCAAAATGTCACGCCAAGGTAAGCTTACATGAAACACAGCCCTTATTTTAAGTGTTTCTAATATCCCCTATGGGGAAAAACAAATAGTGGAAAAACAATTGGAATCATTTTCCTGTTTGACCCCTAGGTTTTATGGGTATTATGACACCTCCACTGTGGGGCTCTATAAAAGTGATTCTGATTCACTTCCTGAATTGGTTGGACACCAACAATCAAGAGCGTCTGCTAAATGAAAAAAAAAAAAAAGAGAACATCAAATACACTTTTTTTAAAATCTGTGCCAACATTACTAGATTGAACACTAAGATTACTAGAGACGATAGGGCAGAGAGACTCTACACATTAAGGCACTTACATTACATATAAAACAAAGAGAACAGTACATTATTACACCACAATGTACGTGTGTGTAGAGTGCTAGTGTTTGTATGCGTCTCTTCACAGTCCCCGCTGTTCCATAAGGTGTATATATATTGCTCAAAAAAATGAAGGGAACACTAAAATAACACATCCTAGATCTGAATGAATGAAATAATCTTATTAAATACTTTTTTCTTTACATAGTTGAATGTGCTGACAACAAAATCACACAAATTATCAATGAAATTTATCAACCCATGGAGGTCTGGATTTGGAGTCACCCTCAAAATTAAAGTGGAAAACCACACTACAGGCTGATCCAACTTTGATCCTTAAAACAAGTCAAAATGAGGCTCAGTAGTGTGTGTGGCCTCCACGTGCCTGTATGACCTCCCTACAACGCCTGGGCATGCTCCTGATGAGGTGGTGTTGTAGGGAGGTCATACAGGCACGTGGAGGCCACACACACTACTGAGCCTCATTTTGATCAACCACCATTTTTTCAAGAAATGTACTAAGGGCTGGTAACAGGCTGACTGGTTGGCTATTTGAGCCAGTAAAGGGGGCTTACTATTCTTAGGTAGCGGAATGACTTTTGCTTCCCTCCAGGCCCGAGGGCACACACTTTCTAGTAGGCTTAAATTGTAGATATGGAAAATAGGAGTGGCAATATCGTCCGGCTATTATCCTCAGTCATTTTCCATCCAAGTTGTCAGACCCCGGTGGCTTGTCATTGTTGATAGACAACAATAATTTTCACCTCTTCCACACTCACTTGACAGAATTCTAAAGTACAATGCTTGTCTTTCATAATTTAGGCAGATATACTTGGATGTGTAGTATCAGCATTTGTTGCTGGAACTAAGTGCCTAAGTCATGCCTAAGTTTGCTAATCTTGCCAATGGAAAAAATTATTAAAGTAGTTGGCAATATCAGTGGGTTTTGTGGTGAATGAGCCATCTAATTCAATGAATGATGGAGCGGAGTTTGCCTTTTGGCACAACATTTCATGTAAGGTGCTCCAAAGCTTTTTACTGTCATTTCTTAATCATTTATTTTTGTTTCATAATATAGTTTCTTCTTTTTGTTTAGTCACATGATTTCTCAATTTTCAGTACGTTTGTCAATCAGTTGTGCTGCCAGACCTATTTGCCATACCTTTTGCCTCATCCCTCTCAACCATACCATTTTTCAATTCCTCATCAATCCAAAGGGATTTCGGTTTTTAAACATTTTCTTAATGGGTGCATGCTTATTAGTAACTGGAATAAGCAATTTCATAAATGTCAAGTGCAGCATCTGGTTGTTCCTCATTACAAACCACAGACCAGCAAATATTCTTTACATCATCGACATAAGAATCACTACAAAACTTATTGTATGACCTCTTCTAAACAATATTAGGCCCAGCCTTTGGAACTTTGGTTTTCCTAGGCATGGCTATTATATTGTGATCACTACATCTGATGGATTTGGATACTGCTTTAAAGCAAATTTCTGCAGCATTAGTGAAGATGTGATCATTACATGTTGATGATTTAATTCCTGTGCTGTTTGTAACTACCCTGATAGGTTGACTGATAACCTGAACCAGGTTGCAGGCACTGGTTACAGTTTGAAGCTTTTTCTTGAGTGGGCAGCTTGATGAAAGCCAGTCAATATTTAAATCACCCAGAAAATATACCTGTCTGTTGATATCACATATATTGATATTGAACAAGCATTTCACACATATTGTCCAGAAACTGACTTTTAGCACTTGGTGGTCTATAGCAACTTCCCACAAGAATGTGCTTTAGATGAGGCAGATGAACCTGTAGCCATATTACTTCAACAGTATTTAACATTAGATCCTTTTTTAAGCTTTACAGGAATGTGGTTCTGAATATAGACCGCAACACATTGGCATTTCTGTCTTTTCAGTAGATTTTATAACCATGTATTGCTACCACCGTATCATCAAAGGTATTATCTAAGTGAGTTTCAGAAATAGTCAGAATATGAATGTCATCTGTTACTAGCAAGTTATTGACTTCATGAACCTTGTTTCTTAGGATTCATATGTAAATATGGGCTGTTTTTAGCACTTTTCTGGGATGCTTGATTGTTTTTAATGCTTTACTGGGAAGCTTATCAGAAGTAGACTTGCTCATGTTATTTATATTGGAGCTGCACACAGTGGACTTCCTACTACAGCACACCACCTCAGTGCTAACAGTATAACTCTGGTTCATAGGCACATGATTACTGCATACAATAGCTGTAGGATCAACAGAGGTGTTCAGAGCAGGGGGACATACATTTAAGCTACTTACATTGTCTGCCAACGCCCCTGGAATAATGTACATTTGATGCAGCATTATGACAACTCAGCGACACAATGGTAGGGATTAACTGAGCTGGTCTTGGGTCATAAGTCATTGTCTCAATGCAGCCTTGAAATGCGTGGACAGATTCCAGGAGCCAAGATGATTTGGATGGACTCCATCATTCCTGTAGAGCATCTTCTGTTTCCAGAAGGTGTTGAAGTTATCTATAAAAGTGATTCCAAAAGAGCTACAGTAATCTTTTAGCCAGGTTTGTAATGCCAGTAGCCTGCTGAATCTTTCACACCGCGGCCCAACGATGGTACCGGACCTGACATTATTGGCCTCTTTTTGGAATCTTTCAGTGCTAGAATCAGTTCTTTAAAATCAATTTTCAGAAGTTCCGAGCTAGCTATCCTGATGTCGTTTGACCCCTCGTGGACTACGACACTGTCAGCTCCCGGCATCGGTCGGAAGCAGCCTTGTAATGTCCTGTTCTCCTGCTCCAGGAAAGCACAGGGTTTTTGCTCCGGGAACCAAGATGTTTCTTACAATAGAGCTGCTGATGACAACAGCTGGTGCAATGGCTGAGGAGGTCCGGCCGTTCTTTCGCCTTGGGTGGTTTCGGAAACCCCTCGAGGAACGAAGGGCGGTGGGGCCCGAATTGACCAGAGCCAGCTGTAGGATCCATCGTGGATGATGAATGGGCCGGCGTCTCAGGCAGCCTCACTGTTAGATGAGGGTGGTAGCTCTGAGGATCTGAGCCCAAGGTAGAAGCCACCGGAGAGGGAGCCAGAACAGAGGGCGAAGGCGTAGGTACCTCCGGATCCGATCTCGAATCGGAAGCCCCTTGGGAAGAAAGCGCCGGGATCTCTGGATCCAGGGCGGCGACGCTGTTTCTGGTCAAAGGAAAGGGCCTTCCACAACTGTTGCCACAAAGTTGGAAGCACAGAATCGTCTAGAATGTCATTGTATGCTGTAGCGTTAAGATTTCCGTTCGCTGGAACGAAGGGGCCTAGCCCCAACCATGAAAAACAGCCCCTGACCATTATTCCTCCTTCACAAAACTTTATAGTTGGCACTATGCATTGGGGCAGGTAGCGTTCTCCTGGCATCCGCCAAACCCAGATTCATCCGTCGGACTGCCAGATGGTAAAACGTGATTCATCACTGCAGAGAACGCGTTTCCACTACTCCAGAGTCCAATGGCGGGGAACTTTACACCACTCCAACCAACACTTGTCATTGCGCATGATGATCTTAGGCTTGTGTGCGGCTGCTCGGCCATGGAAACCCATGAGCTTGTGTGGCCTACGAATTTGTGGCTTAACTGTTGTTGCTCCTAGATGTTTCCACTTCACAATAACATCTCTTACAGTTGACCGGGGAAGCTCTAGCAGGGCAGAAATTTGACGAACTAACTTGTTGGAAAGGTGTCATCCTATGACGGTGCCACGTTGAAAGTCACTGAGCTCTTCTGTAATGCCATTCCACTGCCAATGTTTGTCTATGGAGATTGCATGGCTGTGTGCTTGATTTTTATACACCTGTCAGCAACGGGTGTGGCTGAACTAGCCTAATCCACTAATTTGAAGGGGTGTCCACATACGTTTGTGTATATGTACAGTTGAAGTCGGAAGTTTACATACACCTTAGCCAAATACATATAAACTCTGTTTTTCACAATTCCTGACATTTAATCCTAGTAAAAATGCCCTTTCTTCGGCTTGCAAGCACCACCTTTTTCCTCCAAACATAACGATGGTCATTAAGGCCAAACAGTTATATTTTTGTTTCATCAGACCAGAGGACATTTCTCCAAAAACTACGATCTTTGTCCCCATGAGCAGTTGCAAACCGTAGTCTGGCTTTTTTATGGCGTTTTTGGAGCAGTGGCTTCTTCCTTGCTGAGCGGCCTTTCAGGTTATGTCGACATAGGACTTGTTTTACTGTGGATATAGATACCTTTGTACCTGTTTCCTCCAGCATCTTCACAAGGTCCTTTGCTGTTGTTCTGGGATTGATTTTGCACAAAAGTACGTTCATCTCGTCTCCTTCCTGAGCGGTATGATGGCTGCGTGGTCCCATAGTGTTTATACTTGCGTACTATTGTTTGTACAGATTAACGTGGTACCTTCAGGCGTTTGGAAATTGCTCCCAAGGATGAACCAGACTTGTGGAGGTCTACAATTTTTTTTCTGAGGTCTTTGCTGATTTCTTTTGATTTTCCCATGATGTCAAGCAAAGAGGCACTGAGTTTGAAGGTAGGCCTTGAATGGCAGCCACAGGTACACCTCCAATTGACTCCAATGATGTCAATTAGCCTATCAGAAGCTTCTAAAGCCATGACATCATTTTCTGGAATTTTCCAAGCTGTTTAAAGGCACAGTCAACTTAGTGTACGTAAACTTCTGACCCACTGGAATTGTGATACAGTGAATTATAAGTGAAATAATCTGTCTGGATTGTTTGAAAAATTACTTGTCATGCACAAAGTAACTGACTTGCCAAAACTATAGTTTGTTAACAAGAAATTTGTGGAGTGGTTAAAAAACTAGTTTTAATGACTTCAACCTAAGTGTATGTAAACTTCAGACTTCAACTGTATGTATGTTTAACAATAATGTATTGATGTTTTTCAGGTGGGTGGAACTGTCTCCTGTGTCCCAGTTGTGGTGGAGAGCGACTGCTCCATTCTAGCCAGCGACCCTCGGTCACCCTCAGTCGGCGTCACCCGCACCCCAATGAAGGACTCAATGAGAGGTAACTATCTTAACCAAGTGGCAAAGCTATCCAGTCAAGCACTGGAAGGATGCCTAGGGTTTATTTGGGTTTGGTTAGAATTATTTGATTTATTTTAACAGGGTCATGCTGAGACCAAGGTCTCTTTCACAGATGATCCCTGTATACACATCAGAATAACACCAACAGGGGGTGACAGAGCGACGGGGATGGCATCCAGTTTCTTTGACTGGATAAACAGCATTAAGGCATCTGCATACTAGGTTTGATTTGTTCCTAGCCGAACTCGGCTAGGTGACGTGAACATCTGTGCCTCGCATACTCCCTTAAAAAATATTCACTGAAAAACTAGAAAAGGGTAATAGTATTGTTTGTCCCTTTTGAGTTGCCGTAGCTAGTATAAACTTCCTCAATAGTCAGAATTCATCTAAGAACTCAAATCTGTAAAAATTTTACATCTAACTAAGATGTTTGGTGCAGTATTTCTCAAGGAAAAAATGTGCATGAAAAGAGTAATCTCTTGTTGAATGACAACAAACAGTTCATTGAAGAATCCATACTGTTGACCAATCACTGACGAAGGGGTGTAGACTTCGGCTACCGAAGTTCGGCTTGCCTCAATAATTTTTTGTGTGCGCACGAACAGCTGAAGAAACACTTGCCCAATACCAACACTTCAAACTTTCGTGATAATATATGCACAAACTGTTTCGGATGGGAAGCATGCGGATGCCTTTAGATCCAGGGGTGGGCATCAAATTTAGGCTCGACAACTTTGGAAATTCAACGGAGGGCTGTCTTGAATGGGCTCGCTGGTCAGATATGTAGTTTGCCCACCCCTAACCTAACGTAGCAGGCGTAGAAGAAACACCTGAAACTAGATTTCCCCCCCTACTTACTGGTCTTGACGAGAATGATTTTTTTTGGGGGGATGTTCTCTTCAATCCAATCCAGTAAATGTGGAGGAGTTAAGATGGAGTGTCGCCTTGTTAATGTCCAAAGTGGAAGTCTCTTTCCATTTCACCTGAAAACCGGAACATTGTTATTGGGGACTCTGCAGAGGCTACCCCTGCCCTAAACTGTAGATGCAGCATTGCCTGTTCAATGCATTTCAAAAAGGTTTTTGTCAAATTTACACAAGTTTTATTGAAAACTTTTGACTTTGTTTTATTTGTTCCTCCAGTGACAGTTGGCTCCTTCGCCCGTCGCCTCGGCATGCTCCTCCACGGTGACTCTGTAGAAATAGTTGCCCCTGCGCCCTTTAACACGTTTCCCAACCTCAACGTGGAGGAGGCGGCAGTGGTGGAGGGAGAGTTGGGCTCCAGTGAGCCCCTTCTCTCCCCTCAGCCATCACAGGTCTCAGGTGACATGATCCGGCCCTCTCCCCAGAGCGTGACTAGTCATACGCTTCTCATCCAGAGCCCCTTCGTTCTCGTGGGGGAGGCCCAGATAGAAGTCGATGCCGATTTCACTCTGGAGGAAGCTGACGAGGCCAAGGAGTCTTCACTACACAAGCGCCTGAGTATGAGCTTGATCACCTGCCACGACGGCATCGCCCCATCCCAGACCTTGGCCGAGGTGCACCACGAAAGCCCTGAGTCTCCTCTCCCTGACAATGCTGCTGCTGAACTCCACAAGGACGAACCTGACCACGCGTATGCCCTTCCCTCAATCACCTCTGACCCCGCACAACCTCTGACCCCAATGGCTGAACCATCCATCCCCACCGTTACCGAGTTAACTGAAGTCACTGTTGCTACGGAGATGCCCAAAGCGGAGGAGAAAGTGGAGGTCCCAACACCAGTGGAGGAGCCAGTGATGCCTGTCACGCAAGAGTCGCCTGTTGTACCATCCCCCACAACCACTGGCCCAAGCCCCAGTGTGAGCCAGCAGCAGCCCAAAGCCACTGGGATCCGCTGCCCCACCTTCGACACCAAGAGCCCCAGTCAAGTGGTGTTCAAGCCCCAGTGGCTAGGGAAGGGCTTCGGGCCGACAGGGGTGAGGGCCAGAGGGAGAAGAGGCAAGGGGGGCTCGTCCTTTTCACCACGCTCCGTCCAGGTTGGAAACAAGAACACAGCCAATGAGAACAAGGGGCAGTCGGTCAAACAGAAGCAGAGAGGTGCGTGGGTGTTTTTGTTGTCTTATAATCTTTAGCTAACTTGTGTGTGATGTGATTTTATTTTATTTATTTAACACTTTCTCTCCTCTCCCGTGTGGCAGACAAGGCACTCGTGGCTGAAGGCCGCTCCCCTCTGCAGATGCTCAAGGAGACCAACTCCCCCCGGGAACAGGTATATAGATGGTGTACACTAGGGCTGTGACAGTCATGGAATTTCAGATGATGGTTATTGGTCAGCCAAATGACCGCGTCTCCGTTATAACTGTTAGAATAGGAAAAAACATGTTTTATTTTTGTTGTTTTTTCGCAGTAGCAGTGTGGGAGTCCCCATTCATGTCAGTGATGGCATAATGGTTGGACTGGCGGCCGTTGTGTCACTATCTGGGCAAGCGCTAAAGCCGTAAACCCTGTCTTTCAGAAATGTCTCTTCAAATCTGATTTTAAACCCAACCTTAACCACACTGCTTACCTTAAACCTAAACTTTAATTAAGACCGAAAAGTTAAATTTTGTTTTCATACATTTTAGCAATTTGGACTTTGCTGCTGGCCCACCTAGTGGGAACCCCATTGCAAGTGTACCCATCAATATGTGCTGTGATTTGTTGATTCAACTCAACTGACATAACAAAAAATACATCCAATTACATGGTGACATCTGTTAACATCATTTGAATGATCATTCTACATTACCATGGAAATGATTGCATCACAGTACCAGGGAGTCATTGCGCGTTTACCAATCGGTTTACCAGTCAAGTTGCCGGGGTTAGAGGTTTCAAGCCCGTTCTATTCATTCTATTTCAATGTGTGCTACAAGACCATGCCTGTTTCAGCAAGGAGCAACAAAGTTTAATCACGTTGTAAAGAGTCCATGTTAATGCAGAAACTGCCTCAACCGCACGACTTCCCAGCAGTCCCGTCTTCAGTCGGCTGTTCGTCCCACATTAATACAAATAAATAAATGGTTTTTGAAGAGAAACTTTATTTTATTTTCATGACTGTCTTCATCCATAACGGTCGGTTATACGGTAATTGTGCCAGCCCTAACGTAACATGTACTTGCATCGATATCTCACTCTTGCCCTCTCATTCTTTCATGTCTGCACACTCTAAAGCCTGGGTAAGGAACAGGATTGATCTATTTGGTGGGTCAGAGGAAAATGAACAATCACAAAAGTTTAAACCTCTGGTCTAACTGAATGGTTCTGTCTCTCTTCCCCCTCTACCCCTCAGATGAAGCTGAAGGTGTCCACCCCAGACAGACAGAGGCTGGGTCAGATGGACCGGAGAGTCCTGACTGTGTCCCTGGACAAGGAGAACCGATAGACTGATGTGGCATAAGAACATGTACAAACACTAACGGACCAGTGTACAGAATCTTGCCATTTTTCTATATCTTTCTAAAAAAACAAGCCTTTTTTGAAAGTGTACAGCCTTTTTTAACTGACTTTTCCAAACTGCTAACAAATTATAATTTGTGTACATGATGTTTTTGGAAGTGCCATCGATATGATTTATTGTCTGACAGTTTTTTCTTTACATTTATTTCAAACGTCCATATCAGTGTTTTTGCTATCCTGTCCTTTTATGTAAATAAATAAATAAATACATTTGCTTTCAATCGGAATCCGTTTTTATGCTCTTAATTGGAATACGCCTTTGGGGGCGGGGTGGGGGCAGAAAGCATCAAGAAGTTTGAAGCAGGATTACATGTTTATTAGAGTCTTAAGGTATGGCTTTACTTAGCGCCTTAAGTGTGAGAAGCGCTTTACAAATTAAATAAATGATTTACTATATGCACAGTCTGTGTTCTGATGGTAAAGAAAGGCTGTCCAAATGGTCAAGTGTGTGTGTGATGCGATTTAAAATAAAAAATACACCTTGTCACTGCAAATTGAGTTATTGTGCTGTACAGAGTTGCTACTATGTTTTGCTCGCACGACAGTGGTAAAACAACCCACGTGTAGCCATTACTGTCACTTAGATATACACAACCATGCAAGGTTTAAACTCGTCCTCTATGACCAATGTGAAATATTATAGTCTTGTGCTGTTGGATTTTTTGTTGTTGTTGTCAGTGAACCATAAGATCTATTATATCATCCCATCTGTCCATCCAATGGTTTACTGGGAGCACTTATGCCTTTTTGTGACTAGACATCGGGAAGTAGGCCAAAAGATTAGGCCCCAACTCATGGTAAACATATCCTATTAAAAACGTACATACGTAAACTTTCAGAGACACTAATGTAGAAATCTGCAGGCTAAACAATTGATTCTAATAGAAAAACAAACAAAGCTAACGAGGGAATTATAACCAACACACAAACATCCGCTTGAAACAAATTAATGCTTACGTATTCATCCTCTGACAAACATTGTAACTCTCCTCAAATATAAAAGCATGTTACAACCTAGTTATTGTAAACCTACAGTCTATCAGTGGTAATTTATTTTGTGCTCTTTTATCCTGTTATTTCATCCATATGTCTACTGTTTCCATTTGGCATCTGCTCTTATGACATCCTTTAAAATGCTGGAAAAATATTCATATAATGTTAGAATTCAGTTTGAACCTTGACATAAAATCAATCATTCATTGATACAACGATCATGTTTTTCTACAAAAGTCCCCCAACTCAAAACGTGAGAGAGAAGTAGGTAGAGACGACATACTTTCTCGTCACAATCCTGCTCTCAAATCGAATAATAAACAATAAATACCCTCTTTCACCCATGGCTTCCTAGTCTCCCCCCCATCCCCCTCTTGAATCTACCAGGTTTTCATTATATTTTTCCTCTATCCCCTCTCCTTTTCTTAGTCTTTCGTTCTGTCTGTTCTCTAGAAGACTGTCTCAGTTCCATATCTTCAGGAAGCTGTCCCAGGATCCTGTGCAGCATGCCATTCCGTCCGAGGATACTCCGATGCAGCTCACCCTGTTGTCATGACCAGCCAGCACTCCTGAGCCATGAAGAGAATTACGTCAGTATAGAATGTATGCAAATATTATGTTTGTCTACAATGCATCCACATGTTCTCTCCCTCGCTTTCTCCCTTTGTCCCACTCACATTCTCCTTCTTTCTCCTCTCACCATCCCCTCTACTTATCCACACTGTCTCCCTCTCTTTCTGCCTCCAGCCCCTCTAGTCACCCTCTTTCTCTCCTCTCTCTCCCCCTCCGTACTCACCCACACTCTCTTTACCTCCCTTTCGCTCTCCCTCCGTACTCACCCACTCTCTCGGCTTTAAGCATGTCCCAGATGTTGACGTTGAAGTCATCGTATCCGGCCAGTAGAAGGCGGCCGGAGAGGGACGGAGCGAGGGAGGTCACCCCACACATGATGCCCGAGTCCTGGTAGGTGACGAGCTCCTGGTCTGCCCTCAGGTCGTACAGCTTACAGGTGGCATCGTCTGAGCCCGTTATAACCGCATTACCATTGGGGAAGAACTGGACAGAGTGGAGAGGACAGAGGAGGAGGTCAGAGCAGTGGTCTCTCTAATTGTGGTTCTGGAGAGCTACAGAGCGGCCATAGGATTTTGTTTACCTCATTAAACGAATCAACTGTTTGAGCAAACAGTTGCATTTCATTAATTTTTGTATACTATGTTTTGATATGGATTTTTTAAAAGCTTCAATTTGTAAAAACTTGGAAGTCTTTGTTTGTCCACGTGAACTGCCGGGTGCAATGCATCTGACTATATCAGAATACTAAACTATTAATAAACAATAAATAAATGAATAAATGCTGGGGGTCCTCTGTCCTCACCCCAATGGCATTAATGTCACTCTCGTGGCCGCTGAACGTCTGTCTGCAGGTGGCTTCCCTGATGTCCCACAGTTTGGCCGTGAAGTCACACGCCCCCGAGATGAACATCTTGAAGTCGGGGGACACGGCCAGGGACATGCAGTCACCCAAGTGGCCCGCGAAGATGGTCTTCTCTGTCCCTGTCTCAATGTCCCATAGAACACTATACAGTTTGGAGGGAGGAGGAGGAGAGGATGGATATAGAGGGGGGTAAAGAAGACAGCAGGGACATGGTCAAAAAAGAGAAGGTTGCGAAAGAAGGGAGAATGTTTAGGACACCATTGCAGAAAGACAATAGATAAGACTATGCGTATCCAATGAAGGGTACAGGATAAGCCATAGAATTAGAATGATATGGTAGCATTAACAGATTGGACTGATCTCTGGTCAGTCATTGTAACCCCTTATTGCACACCAGACACATAGAGACTCCATCTCTATGATCTTACCAGGTACAGTCGCCAGAGCTGGTGATGATCTCACTGTCGCTAAGGAAACGACAGCAGGACAGGTAACCTGGGCAACAAGAGAGAACACCATCAGAGCCACATAACACAGGAATGAGCGATTGCTGTATTGGATAGACTATATAAATACCACCTTGTATGTTCTTACTTTGAGTTTGATCGAAATGACTCATCGCTAAACGCGTTGCCAGTGATGCTGTCTTAATGAATGCAAATAGTGGGGTACCTGTGTGTGCGGCCAGCTCACGCATGACCTTGACGTTGCCGTCCTTGCCCTTAAGGTTGTAGATAGAGCACATGTTGTCCAGACCGCCACACGCCACCATGTTCCCTGAGGGCGCGTAGGCACACGTCATCACCCACGACGACTTCAGAGGGATGGCGTTCACCTGAGCAGACAAGGACAGTGATTCCTCACGTGAACCAGTGTGTGTATGTGTACGTGCCTGTGTGTGAACGCGCATGTGTCAATGTGAGCACTTATATGAGCACTTGGGAGCACTTGATATTACAGTATATTGTCATTACATGCCGTATTCATGCAAAAACACTGTCCCATGACTAAAACTCCCCAGACCCAGACTGTAAACACAGACGTGGCCCGCCATACCTTGTTGGTGGTCAAGGTGTCCCACACTATGAGCTTTCCATCTTGAGAGGCACTGACACAAAACCTGGTAGAGAGAACAAGACAGGTGTAGAGACAGAGAAACAGAAACAGAGAGACAGAACCAGAGACAGAGAAACAGAGCGAGGCAGAGAAGGTGAGAGACAGAGTACACTAAAAGATCCAAGGACCTGCAGCAGCTCAAGATAAATAGACCGATAGATAGATAATAGATACAGAGACTCTTTTGTCCCAATGGCAATCCGTCTTTATTATGACTGAGCTAAAAAGCCATGACATGGTAATTGACTAATACTACTCCACTTATTTCTATTAACGGGTGTTTCCAGCACAAATGATGATGGGGAGGTTGATGCTGATGATGATGCTGGTGATGATAATGATGATATTGTGTATCATGTATTTATATATATCTAGCCACTATGGAGGAGTATGTGTGAATATGTTGTCTGTTAAGTGTGCACAGTTGCCAAATGAATTCCCCCTTGAGGGACAATAAAGTTGTATTGGATTGTATTGTATTGGACAGTGAGAGGCATTGTTACAGAACCTCTTAGCCCAGGACTAGTTCAGTTAGTAAAAGCTATCTCTAGACCCACCAAATGTAGGATACCCTAAGTATTGTAAACACAAGACAAGCTAATAAGTTACTAACTTGCTACAACTGAGAAAGAGATGAGATGAAATGAAATGAGGGAGAGAGAAGGAGAGAGGACAAAATGAAAGAAGAAAGGGTAAAAGGTGGGTTAGTGCACATTCAAGTTATAGTATCAGCAATAATTGACTGATTCAGGGATAATGTTGGTTTAAAGTGTTGCCAGACAGTCAGTCAAGTGTTTCCTGGTTCCACTAATTCATCCAATTAAAACCAGCTATGGGATTGCAACGCCAATCCAATTAACCAATAAACACAGAGCACCACATGACACCAGTTTTAAACTATAGCAATATTTGTAACAGCAATCTGTTTGAATGAATGGATGAGTAGATGAAAAGATAGATTACATAATGACTAATGATAGAACGAACAGAAATTATTGAACGAACAAATGAATACTTGAATGAATACTTGAACGACTCAACAAGCAATTCTCAGGAAAAGAGTGCAGGCTAGAAGTGTGTGAAGGGTCATTGTCTACTTTGAGCTAGTGGTCCAGTGTTTGTATGCGTGCCTGTGCGTACGTATGTGTGCCTGTTTGTATGTGTGTTCGTGTGTATGGTGTATGTGTGTTTACTTGGTGTCAGTGCCCCAGTGCATGGCATAGATCTTGGCCAGGTGACCCCTCAGCGTCTTCCTGGTCTTCAGCTGGACACGCCCCACCAGCGCCGTCCCGGCAACCGCCTCCTGCAGGGTGGTGTCCTGCACTACCTTTCGGGCCTCCTGTAGAGGGATGGTTGTGTATGGTCAAGTTATGGTCATAATACAGTTGAAGTCGGAAGTTTACATACACCTTAGCCAAATACATTTAAACTCTGTTTTTCACAATTCCTGACATTTAATCCTAGTAAAAATTCCCTGTTTTAGGTCAGTTAGGATCACCACTTTGTGAAATGTCAGAATAATAATAGAGAGAATGATTTATTTCAGGTTTTATTTCTTCCATCACATTCCCATTGGGTCAGAAGTTTACATACACTCAATTAGTATTTGGTAGCATTGTTTAACTTGGGTCAAACGTTTCGGGTAGCCTTCCACAAGCTTCCCACAATAAGTTGGGTGCATTTTGGCCCATTCCTCCTGACAGAGCTGGTGTAACTGAGTCAGGTTTGTAGGCCTCCTTGCTCGCACACGCTTTTTCAGTTTTGCCCACACATTTTCTATAGGATTGAGGTCAGGGCTTTGTGATGGCCACTCCAATACCTTGACTTTGTTGTCCTTAAGCCATTTTGCCACAACTTTGGAAGTATGCTTGGGGTCATTGTCCATTTGGAAGAACCATTTGCGACCAAGCTTTAACTTCCTGACTTATGTCTTGAGATGTTGCTTCAATTTATCCACATAATTTTCCTTCCTCATGATGCCATCTATTTTGTGAAGTGCACCAGTCCCTCCTGCAGCAAAGCACCCCCACAGCATGATGCTGCCACCTCCGTGCTTCACGGTTGGGATAGTGTTCTTCGGCTTGCAAGCAACCCCCTTTTTCCTCCAAACATAACGATGGTCATTATGGCCAAACAGTTCTATTTTTGTTTCATCAGACCAGAGGACATTTCTCCAAAAAGTACGATCTTTGTCCCCATGTGCAGTTGCAAACCGTAGTCTGGCTTTTTTATGGCGGTTTTGGAGCAGTGGCTTCTTCCTTGCTGAGCGGCCTTTCAGGTTATGTCGATATAGGACTCGTTTTACTGTGAATATAGATACTTTTGTACCTGTTTCCTCCAGCATCTTCACAAGGTCCTTTGCTGTTGTTCTGGGATTGATTTGCACTTTTCGCACCAAAGTACATTAATCTCTAGGAGACAGAACGCGTCTCCTTCCTGAGCGGTATGACGGCTGCGTGGTCCTATGGTGTTTATACTTGCGTACTATTGTTTGTACAGATGAACGTGATGCCTTCAGGCGTTTGGAAATTGCTCCCAAGGATGAATCAGACTTGTGGAGGTCTACAAAATTAATTGTGTCATGTACAAAGTAAATGTCCTAACCGACTTGCCAAAACGGTAGTTTGTTAACAAGAAATTAGTGGCGTGGTTGAAAAACAAGTTTTAATGACTCCAACCTAAGTGTATGTAAACTTCCGACTTCAACTGTAACTATGGTCCACTTAACTAAAAACCACTGTCATAACTTTTGTAATTTTCAAGGTATGCTACTGCTGCTGCAACCTGGTCTCAGAAGAAAACGTATTACATTTTACTAATCTGCTGTTTACACCTACTCCTTCTGCCATTGGACGAACAGAGCGGTCAGGGGTGGGGATGTATGGTCATAACTGTTGTCATAGATATGACTATGACTGTGGTGTTATGAACACCTTTACACCTTACTGTCCAGAGAATCAGAACAGTTAGGATTTTATATTATTGTATCAGCCCAACGGCTAGTCTTCCAAGTCCTTAAGAAATGTTTTAAAAAAACATATAGAAATATGAAAAACAACAGTAGCTAAAGTAAAAGCACAAAAACACAAACAAAGATCCATATTCCTATTACCATATATATTAGACATTATTTGTAATCTGGCAAGAAGTTCCAGGACTTCACTGCCCTGAGGTAAAAGCTCTTTTGCCCAGTTCTAATTTGGGTTTTGGTGGTCTATAGGTGGCCTTTGATGGTCTATAGGTGGCCTTTGGTGGTCTATAGGATGAGGATTCTTGTTCAGTTTATGGTTGATGATCATGGTAAAATGTTCAGCAAAAGGCAAATAGTTGAATAAAGTACTAGCATATGAGATCCAAAGAACACAGGCAGGTGTTATATTCACACTAGTGATTGATTATTGCCTAGCGGTTAGAGAGGAGACCCAGCAGCATCCGGAGGGCTGCCAGTTCGAATCCCGGGTCTGACGGGAAAAATTAGGTGGGAAGTGAGCTAGCAAATAGAGGGTTGCTGGTATCAAATCCTAAATGCCATTGCCTGCCGTTGTGCCCTTGAGCAAGGCTCTTAACCCCCCACAACAACAGCTCCCCGGGTGCCCAGTGTGGCAGCCCCCCGCACCTCTCCAAAACCTGTATATGTACTGTATGTATGTGTACTGTATGTGTGTCTTTGGGAGGGGTTGGGTTAAAAGTGGATGTCAAAATTCGGTTGGACCTTGTGTGCAATTGACCAATGATGTGATCTTAATCTTAATTATTGATTGATAACTGACAGTGATCTGATCTTTGAGGTTGTCCGCCTCCTTTCGCAGCGCCTCCATTTCACCCATGGCAACGGTTGGTAGGCGTTGTCACCGATGGAGACAGGAAGTGAAATCAGGTGAGCAGATGTAATCCTGGGGAAGAGAGGGAAAAAATAGAAAATTGTATCTTATCAGTTCATTATCCACTCTTCTCACTGTAATGTCAATGTCTGTTACCTGTGTACAGCAACACGTTAGATATTTATGCATGTTACCAGCTTTTTAGATCAAGGTTTACCCTCTCTTTTCTTTGTTGTTTAGCTACTGTTTTGCAATTCAAACCTCCCTCAACTACTTTGCAAACCCTCACAAACACAGGCACACACACATACACACACACACACACACACACACAAATACCTATACACTCACAAACCCACACCCATAGTCAAACAAGCTCCCTTGCACAGATATGCATATGCACACACGTACGAAAGCACACATACAAGCGTGCAACTATATTAACTAGTTAATATGGCACATACTGCATATACATGAACATACTTTCCCACCCTGATTGTAAACTCAAACCAGTATGGTGTGTCATCTTAATACTAACACTTTTCTCACTTTTCACACATCTCTCTTCATGCTTATACTAGGTAAACAAACACAGTATTTACTCTGCCCTTTTCTAACTCAATATACTTTAGTGCCATATACTTTGAAAGCTTTCCAATCTTATGTCAGCCCTGAAAGCACCTATCTTTTTGTGATTCCAGTGATGTCACATCACAACGCTCTAATGATGCAATTAATAATGTCGACTGAATCAGTGAGGACTGAATAGTTTTTTCAATGACCAAAATATTCTCAGGTTAGGCCTACTATACAGTAAAGACAAAAAGTATGGATCAACTATTTAAAGTATCTCTGTCACATTATCAAATTAGGAACTTTTAGACTGGCAATGGCATCAGACTATTTTTTATGAAATCAGAAGATAACCCTTACTTTAAAACATAACATAACATTTCATGTAACATCCACGCATCTAATAACATATTTGCATAATATTTGTGACAGATTAAATTATTCGGATCTTACTCTCTTACCTTGAAAACTACCTGGAGAAGAATAGCCTATATCCCTGGCTTTGATCGTGTTTCTTTGCTGCAATCTCTCTCTCTCTCTCTATTTGTCTAAAGTGCCTCTGTCAAATCTCATGACCAAATTAATTTGCCTCTCATTTGTTTGAGTAGAAAGGGAGAGAGAGAAGGAGGCAGTGACTCGGAGAGAGAAAGATATTCACTTTCTATTGTTCCTTGCTGTTCCTATCTGTCTAGTACTGTAAGCTACATGCATGTATGAAAACACTGTAAATCGTACATGTCTAAATATAGAAATGCCTAAAACAATTAACCCTAAGGCGATTGCATCCATCTATTGCGCGCTCATAGGTGTCCTGCTCCCTCACCTAAAGGGAGTAGTATCCACAATGGTCACCTTATCTAGCCTTCATCTGATTTAGGCCATATATTTGGTTCCCTGAGAAAATTACTTTTATAAATAGTACTAACCCAATAAAACGAGACCGTTTTTGAAAGTGTTTCAACTGTGCTATTGCCCTTTTGCCATCCTGTCCCTGAGACCCTGGCCTGCCATTGTTGCATGTGATTAAATGGCTGCTAGAGGTTGTCGCAGAGTGGAGTACATTAACACAGAGAGAGAGAGAGAGAGAGAGAGAGAGAGAGGGCTGTGTGTAGAGGCGACGCAGGAGAGAGTGAGTTTAAATCCTAGTGGCTGAGATTTTAAGGGAAGCCTTTTGAATCAAATCTGCTCTCATCCGATTACTGACTGCTCTTTGCATCTGGATAAGAGATGGAGAGAGGGAGGGGTGTGATGGAGAGATGAGAGAGAGAGATAGAGAGGGAGGGGGAAACTGGTGGTGGTGGATGAGAGGGAGGGAGAAGGGAGATAATGGGTGGTTAAAATCTAAGATAGGGTGAGATGGGTGATTTCTGTAGGATGAGGATTCTTGTTCAGTTTATGGTTGATGATCGTGGTAAAATGTTCAGCAAAAGGCAAATAGTTGAATAAAGTACTAGTATATGAGATCCAAAGAACACAGGCAGGTGTTATATTCACACTAGTGATTGATTATTGCCTAGCGGTTAGAGAGGAGACCCAGCAGCATCCGGAGGGCTGCCAGTTCGAATCCCGGGTCTGCCGGGAAAAATTGGGTAGGAAGTGAGCTATTGACCAATAATGTGATCTTAATCTTAATTATTGATTGATAGCTGACAGTGATCTGATCTTTGAGGTTGTCCGCCTCCTTTCGATGGGTGATTTCTGTATGAAATGGACAATGAACTTGAACGTGAGCTAGTGATTGTAGGAATGAGATCTTGTTTTCTCACTGTAAATGTTTCACCTTTTCACTATTGACACACCATTAGTATTGTTTCATATACTATTAGGCAGATATTTTTTTTGTCTAATAACCTTTACTACAGTAATAGCCATATAATTTATTTACATAATTAATGGTGACCGGTGGCTAAACCTTTATTTAGCACTAAAACAGACTTTTCTCAGAATGGGACTGAAGAACTGTTTCCAATTTGTACCAAGACACTTTAGTTTTGATTTGAATGATGACGCCTTGAACTGTATTTCCGTGCTATGAAAGAGTCTAACACAAAGTACCAAGTTTCAGCACCTATGCCAGCTAGACACCCACAACACTAGTGATACCACTGGCAGAGAATCAAATTCATTCCAAAATGGATGTATCAGAGGAAATCAGAGGAAACAATGCTCTTAAAAAACAAACACTTAAAAAAATGATGTGATCATTCAAATGTACTGCGTTTAAACAGGCAGCCCAATTCAGATTTTTTTTCTCCCACTAATTGGTCTTTTGACCAATCACATCAGCTCTGAAAAAGAGCTGAGGTGAAAATATCTAACGTTATTGGTCAAAAGACCAATTAGTGGAAAGAAATATGAGAATTGGGCTGCCTGTGTAAAAGCAGCCATGGTGTCAGCAGTCTGTCAATGGGAAAAATCCACTTAGAAGATTAAATGAATGTTATCCTTCAAGATTATCTGTAAGCAGAGTAGCGCAGTAGTAGTGCAATAGCAATATTACATGCATTATAATATATAAATCCTATGTAAATCCTTGTTATGATATAACGTAAAACATTCAATAATTATATTAGATCCAAGTTAATGGTGTTTTTCCATGTAATCTCAAAGGAATCGAGCATGCTGCCATGCTTTCATGCTTCTTAAATTAAATTCCCTACCATGTTGTAGAGAAAAATGTGATTGATATATTTTACAGTATTGATAAACGTTAGAGATAATGTATTGTTATTTGTCGCCATTAAATGGCACCCTCGTCATAGTGCTATCAAATTAAATTGATACTTATCCCCCAGACCCACTCACTTTGATTATATGACAAAATCAGGGCACACTCAATCCAGAACTAAAAGTACTTCTACACTCCCCAAACTAATCTGGCAGCAGCAGGCAGCTGATAGCCTAGCACGTAGCCCTTTCCTGTAGTCAATGACCAAAAGCGCCCTCTTTGGCCTCATGGGTGGAATGTTATTAATATTATTAATAATTATTTTTAAAAACCTGACTAAAATCCTGTTTTTTATGTCAAACAGCTTTGTTATATGTCAGTCTTCTGTGATGTATATAAAGTGTAATATTGGGATGCAAACTAAAAATGGAATACATTTCAACTCTATATCTGACATGGTACAGGTTTCTTATTTTTCTTAAAGCCCATAACCGTGTGTGAGGTGTATACTTTTGTTTCAAAGTAGATTTTTTAGGACTACCAAAAATCACTCTGTGTGACCCTGATTTAGCCCACTGCAGTAAAAGGTTAAGAGCATTGGTCCAGTAACCGAAAGGTCACTGCTTTGAATCACCGAGCCGAATAGATAAAATATTTGTTGATGTGCCCTTGAGCAAGGCACTTAACCCCAATTGCTCCTGTAAGTCGCTCTGGATAAGTGTGTCTGCTAAATGACTAAAATGTACAAATCTATTTCAACCAAGAGCTCCATACAGCACTACTGTGACCAGAGGTTTTCACTTACACATCTATTCACATATCCAATCAAAACTATTAAACAAAGAAAACAACAATTGAGGTTTAAAAGAAAAAGGTATGGCTGTCCACTCACCAAATAAGGAAGTTCTCCAGTGGGTTTGTTAACTGTTCTCACTTT